>NW_020229390.1:0-180926 GCF_003227725.1 Camponotus floridanus
TGTTCGACGACGTGGCCTGCGACAAACAGGACGTCGTGAGAGAGTCATGGGACGTCACGCGAAGGTCGATTGCTTCTATCTGTGCCAATCGTACGCTAAGATACCCAAACATCTGATACGCGACAACGCGAATCTATTGATACTCTTTAAGCAGGATGGCACTAATCTGAAACACGTGCACAGCGATCACGTGAATACCGATATGCCGTACGAGGATTTTCACGCGCTGTGTCGCGCGTGTTGGAAATACCGATACGGTTTTCTAGTGATCGACAAAGATAGCGCGCTGCGCAACGGCAGATACAGGCGAGGGTTCAACGATTACGCCGTGCCGTAGAGCGTCGCGTCGTCGTCGTCGTCGTCGAGGATGAGTCGGTCTTCTCGAGACGGGGCGATCGTAGAGGGGAGAGAGATAAGAGAAGGCGAAACGTCGAGAAATGACGCGCGCGATGACGGACGTCGACAGACGCGAGAAAACCGCGATAGAGATAGCGAGAACGCGCGCGTCGATTCGCAGGAAGCACAGAGCGTTGAAGACCGGAAAGATGGAGAGCGATAGCGCTCTGGAGACGCGTTTCAAACCGATCGTCGAACCGTTGCGACGCATCGCCGAGCGCGTCGGAGACGATTCCGCGCGAGGCGCGAGCGCGCGAGAGGGAACCGGCGAAGAGCGAGATCGACGAGACGTTCGCGCGAGGCGTCAAGAGAACGGAGGCGTCGGAGGAGGAGGAGGACGACGAGGAAGAGGCCGAGGAGAGCGCGTTACCGCCGCCGTCCGCGAAAGGATTCAAAGCTAAGCGATCTCGCCGTCTGAACGCGACGACTTCCACGCCCGTGGGAGCGCCGGACGCGTCTCCCGCGCAGCGGCGCGAATTCGCGAGCGGAGACCTCTTCGCGCAGCCGTCCGTCGAGGAGACGTTCGAGACGAGCGACGACGTCTTCTCGGATCGCCGACGACGCTCGAAACGTCCGTGAGACAATCTCTGCGGACTCCTCGAGGGCGAGACATCTGCGCGATCAATTGGGCCCGTTGGCGCGAAAGTACGTGGGCGCTCTTCTCGGCGGCGGCGCGCCGAGCGATTTCGATCACGTTTACGGAGTCTACTTCGCCGACGGGCACTATGCTCGGGACAAGCGATTCGACGTAGGCGCCGACGACGCGATATTCGTGGACGGAGTCAGATACGCCGGTACTCCCGGTCTGTACGAATTGATCTTCAAGAGAATTCCCGACGATTTCAAGTACACCGAGAGAGACAAAGCCGCGTACAGGAGCATACTTCTGCAAACTAACGCTCACAGGCGCGAGCACAATATTCGCATGCCCGTACTTGGAAACAAGGGATACAAGTACAAGCACGTCATAGCTCCGATCCTGCGGACGGACAGTCCGAGGAAAAGATCGGCGGGGGTCGCGTGCCGCGGGCTATGCGCGCGACCCGCGACACCGTGGACTACGTTCACTGGGACGATCCGAACGAATTGGTGGATCGTCTACGATTGCTGGACGCTTCTCGTCAAGCCGGCAACAACGCTCACGACAACGAGATCCTGTCGATAATCGAGGAGCTCCGCGAGGCGGGCGAGATACTGTGAGACGATCGCGGCGACGCGCGCCTCATTCGACGGCGCGATGTTCGCGAGCAAGTTCGGAGTGTCGACGCGGAGAAGACGCGGTCGCGACGCGACGAGCGCTAGATTGCGCGCGAGCGTGGAATCTCTGCGAAATTACGTGCGCGATAACGCGCTGTGCCTGACCGTCTCCGACGTCTCTTCCTCCGCGTCGCATTACGACGCGCGGCATCTCAAGATACGAGGAGTGGCCTGGCCGACCGACAACCACGACGCGACGAACAAGAGTTACGTCGAAAGCGTTATGCACGCGGTGAGAGCGAACGTGACGAATAATCGCCAGCTTATCGCGAGCGCGAGAACGCGAGCGGATAACAACGCGGCCTCGACGGCGCAGAAATTCGTCGCTCTGAGCAAGAAGATCGACGATCTCGAGAGCGCCGCGACCGAGAGATCGAGCGCTCTGGAAGCCGACTTTACGCGGATTCGCGCGAGGGGGAGCGCTCTCGAGAATCGGCTGCAAATGCTGGAGAATCTGCAGGAGCTCGCCGCGACGAGGATCGAGACCGTCGTGGCGGAGAGATCGGCCTCGCGCGCGGTCGTCGACAAGCGACTGGGCGATCTGGAGAGCTCCGTCGAGACGAATCGGACGAACGGGAACGCGTCGAGCGAACTGTCGCGCGAACTGGGGGACCTCCGTCGCGCGGCTCGAGGAGATCGGCGAGAAAACGGAGAAGCGAGTGCGCGCCTTGGAGAGATCTCTGTCGCACGTGAACAACGTAGCGGCAAACAACGAGAGAAATCGAGCCGCGTTGAGCGATCACGACAGAACGCTGCAGGAGTTGACGGCGAAGGCGCTGACTTCCAACGCGAAATTACGAGAACTGGACGTCGAGGTGGCGCGTCTGAGGAAAGACGCGAACGAACTCGCGAGGAGAACGGCCGCGACGACGACGACGGCGACGAGGGCTGCGGCGAAGGCGGCCGGCGGCGGCTGCGATTCCTAAGACGATCGATCCGAATAAAGTAATCATACAACTGGGCGCTAAAACTCCCGATAAGCAACAGTCGAAGAGAGGGTAGGAAAAAAAATAGAGACGGCGAGATGAGCGCCGCGAAACGGAGACTCGTGAACGAGCTGCACGCGCCGGCGAGAAAGAACTTCCCCCGTCGCCGCGTCGCGGTGCGCGGATACGACGATCTGTGGCAAGCGGACGTCGTCGAGATGCGTCCTTACGCCGGACGGAACAGAGGCCGCAATTACATACTCACCGTCATCGACGCTCTGAGCAAGTACGCGTGGGCGGTACCGCTCAAGAGAAAGAGCGGCGACGAGGTCGCTCGAGCCCTGTCGAGCGTGACGCGCGCCTCCGGGCGTCGCCCGAGAAATCTGCAGACCGACAAAGGAAAGGAGTTCTACAACGCCGAGGTGCGAAGATTCGCGGATAGACACGGCATCAATCACTACTCGACGCATTCCGTGCTGAAAGCGTCCATCGTCGAGCGTTTCAATCGCACGCTCAAGAACTCGATGTGGAAGTACTTCACGCTGAACGGAACGTACAAGTGGCTCGACGCGCTGCCGCGTCTAATGTCCGAGTACAACGCTCGCAAGCATCGAACCATCGGGATGCGTCCGATCGACGTGACGCCCGCTCGAGCGTCGAGACTCCTGTCGACGGTGTACAGCCACCCGAAGATCGCCGCTCCGGGAAAATTTCGACCGAACGATCCCGTGCGCGTGAGCAAGTACAAGACGCTGTTCGAGAAGGGATACACGCCGAATTGGACCGCGGAGATCTTCCGCGTAGCCGAGGTGCGAAGGACGAATCCCGCGACGTATCTGCTGAAGGATTCGCGCGGCGAACCGATAACCGGCGGATTCTACGAGCACGAGTTGCAGCGAGTCTCCGATCCCGACGTGTATCTCGTGGAGAGAGTGCTGCGTCGGAAGGACGACGCGGTTCTCGTGAAGTGGCTGGGGATGGACAGGTCGCATAATTCGTGGATAGACAAAGCCGACATATTGTGACGAACATACGTATATTTTCGCGCGATATCGCGGACGAAGAGATACGTCGCGCGTATTGTAACGCGTCGCAACGAACATATATATATTTGTAATATTAAGGATAAGAAAATACATCGCGCGCATTGCAACGCGTCACAACGAACATATATATTGTACAACATTAAAGATAATAAAATACATCACGCATATCTGTAAAAAAAAAAAAAAAAAAAAACATCGCATTGCGCTTAAGATCTATCCGCGCCTCTCCTCACAGAGGTATCCTGTAGTGCCTCCACGGCAGAGTATCGGTCGAATCCGGCACGACGTAGCGCTTATCGTCGTACGAACTGAGCGCGACCTTCGACTCGCGCACGGTGTACACCTCGTGTAACTTGGATCTCAGGCACGACTGCTCGCGAGTCATCTCGATCTCGCGTCTCAGGCAGCGCTCGTAATCGTCGAACGTCAGCGTTCTCGCGACGACGCTGCTCCTCACACCCTTGCTCTTCTTAGTGTCGCCTCTATCCTCGACTCGCAACGCGTACATCTTCGCTCTGAGCCCGACGAACTCGAGCATGAGAGCGCCGTTGTTCTCGTCCTTCATCAGACCGAGAACCTTCTTATTCGCGCGCGGCACGCCGTAGGGATTGTCGACGGCGTAATCGCTCGTGTCGAATCTATCGACGTCGCGTCGATCTTCATTCGCTCGTACGCGTCCTCGCACTCTACGCTATAAATGAGACTGTCCGTGTCGGTGTACAATATCTTACACTTATCGCCGTAGAGCGGCGACATGTATTCGTAGTGAAACGCGTACAGACGAATCTTGGATATATCGAGAATCGACATGCCTACGTAGATCGGTTTGTCGATCTTCGCCTCCAATTTGCGCAATTCCACGGCCATGAGATTCTCCGAGAATACGCTTCTACTGTGAAAATTCGGCTTGGAGATGAGCGCCTCGGCTCCGAATCGACCGTCCCATCGAGTCGCGAGTCGAACGTCCACGCGATTGCGCACGTTCTCCATGGTCTTGCCAAAGACGGCGTTGTTCATCAACTTGTACAGATTCTTCTCGAAATCGTTACTCGCGTTAGTGCGTAAACGCGTGTTAAGCTCCACGTATCCGCGTAACCACGGCGACTGCGAGAAGCGCAGCGCGCGATGAATCCTAGTCAGACGCAGACCGTGACGAACGCACTGCTGCAAATTGCGATAGTGCGTGACGTATCGGCGCTTATCGTACAGCGTGGCTAGGAGTTTGCTCTGCCGCTTCCCCGGCGGCTTATCGCGCGTAGGACAAAACGGTAGATCGGCGTGGACGTCGTGCGCGTCGGCCGGATAGTCGAGATCGACCTCGAGAATGTAGCCGACGGTCGAGTCCTCCGTCACGGACATCACGTCGAGACTCTCGAGGTCGTCGACCCACTCGAATCGCTCGTACGGCAACGGCTGACACATCGCCCAACCGTACAGATTGTTGATATCGAGATACATCAGATAGATCGACGGTCGCGACGAATCGTACGCGCTCATGTACTTGTTGTTAGCGCGAGCGTATCTGTTGGAGCACTGACTCAGACCGCCGCGTATTCCGCGTTCCACGAACATCATCATATCGATATCGGTGAGCAGTTCGAAACGGACCCCCGTGTACTTGAGCATCGCGTCCCACGTGTATCCCGGCAACGTGAAGTAGTACGCGGGATCTAAACCGTAACTCTCCAAACAAGCGGCGCGAAAATTTTCGAACACGTCCGCGAGCAGAAGAACGTCGGTCTTCAGATAGAGATCGCTGTACTCGCCTAGATTTTCGACGCCGAATCGCTTCCAGACGCGCGTCGCGTGCGCGTAATCGCTCTCCGATACGGTGTCGCCGGTCAGAGAACTGTAGAAGGACTCGCGCGGCGGGAGACGCGTCTCCCGCAATCTCTCGACGTTGTCGACGTACTCGTACGGAAACACGCCCTTGCGCGTGAGAAGCCGGAAGTCGTCGTCGGAGAGATCGCGAAACTCGCCTCGCGCGATCGTCAGTTTGCTCTCGTCGAGATACGACGCCAGCTTGTCGAGACCGGCGCCTAAAAACTTGAACGAGTCCACGAATCGTAATTTGACGTATTTGGAACGCGCGACGTTTCTCCCGTCTCCCTCCGCCGCCGCCGCCGCGCTATCTCGAACGGTCTTAGAGAAAGCTATGTACGATTCCTTCGTCACCGGCAACAACTCGACGCTGCCGGGATACGCGTTAGCCACATCCTTGATAATGAAGTGCGCGTCGTAACCCGATAGATTGTGAAAGAATACGGGTATGACGTAGGGGTCCTTGTAATTCAAATTACACGCGGAATGCGCCGGACCTCTGAAACGGCCGGTCAAGTGACAGTGATCGCGCACGCGAACGTCGTCGGCCTCGAACGGTCTCTCGCAGGCGTGACAGCGCGACGCGCTCGCGAACGTCTCCCGCTCGTCGGACGTCAGATCCGCCATCGGTACCACGCCGTCGAGGGCGACCTTCGCGCGAAGCGCCAGATCGCGCAGCTCGCGCACGAACCACGCGACGCAATCCTCGCCGCGATAAGATCCGTACGCCGACGCGGCGTCGTCGAAGGAGCAACGCGTGTAATAGGCCACGCTGTGAACTCTGTGATGCTGAATGATCCGCGTATTCTTGGTTCTCCCGCCCTCGTCCCCCTCCTTCCTCTCCAACGCGCACTCCAGATCGGCGTATACCGCGAACGGAATTCGCTCCTTTCTCGAATGATGCTCGAATTCCAGCCACCTGTCGTCCTCGCCGGGAAGAACGATCGCGCAATCGTTCAGCTTGCCGCAATCCTCGCTGTGCGCCGACAGCTTCTCGCTCGTGCGAAAGTAATGCATGCATCTGAAAGAAAGTACGAAATAAACGCTAGCTCGATGTCTCGCTCGCCGAGATCGAACGCTCACCGGTCGCACACGTGCGTCCTGTGCTGTCGCTTGCTCAACTGCGAGCCGATCAGACGAGACAGATCTCGAATATAGGCGAAATGTCCGACCGCGTTACCCTCGCGCGTCGCATCGCTCAGATACAGCAGATTGACGTGTCTCTCCCTTTTTCGATCCGTCAGACGAAGAGGGACGATGCGAATCCCGCCGTCGCCGTCCTTCCCGCGTCGTCTCTCTCCGACGGTGTACACGTTCACCGATATATCGTTCAGACGCTCGAACCGTCCGATTCCGTTCAGAGTCATAGGTAACTTCGAGCCCTCCAGATTCAACACCTCGGAGTAATGCGGATATCGCGAGCTTCTCTCGCGGTGCTTATCCACGGGATACAGAGCGGCGACCACCGACCACGCGAAACACGCCTCGTCGTCGTCGTCGGATCGCACGTTGATCACCGCTCTCTTCGTTTGAATCTCTCGCGGTACTCGCACGTGGCACCCCGCCCGCATGGGATTGTACACGTTCACGTTCACCGTTAGATCGAGTATGCGCGACAGGGCCCATCCGCTGTCGCGCTCTTGAAACTCCTCCAAAGACGCGACGGTATCGCCGACGACGCGAGTATCGTACCACTCGCGCAGATCCGTCGTGGGCAGAAGGGGATGGTTTCTCGTGGCGATCGTCTTAACGGCGATTTTATCGCCCGACACGAATTCTCCGTTGAACGTCGTGTTCACTTTAACGCTGCGATATCGGCCCATGACGTCGCGCACGCGGCGGAGCACGGTGTCCCTCGCGTCCTCGAGAAATCTCAGAGGTTCGATGTAATCGAGATTTATCACAGCGCCGGTCAACACGCGTCTCTTGAAAGCCGTCTCGACCTCGGACCACGAGAATCCCTCGCGCGACTCGACCCCGCTACCGCCGTCGTCCTCGCGTCTCGCGACACCCGCGCCCTCCCGCTCGAAGCGTCGCCGTAGATCGTTCCTCGCGCCGATCACTCGCAGGATTCGGGCGACCAGGTCCTCATCCCCGTGGAGATTCGACGATTCGCGTCCAGGCACCTCTCGCGCAGAGTCGCGAGACACTCCTCGCACCGTCGCGTCCACGCGAGATAGTCGTCCGTCGTGACGACGTCGCGCGCGCTCTCCAGCGTCCGGCGCTCTTCCTCCCGCATGGTCGCGTCCTCTTCTCTCCCTACGGCGATTCGTCGTCCTCTCTCTCTCCTCCTCGCGGCGAGGTCTTATCCACAGCGTCTCGCCTCGCGAATCCACCGGCAGCGAAATCCCGCGACGCGTCCCGGTCGCCCGCGTATCTCCGGCGTCGAATCTCGCCGCTCTTCCGCTACACACCAGGACCGTCTCGATCCACAGCTCCTCGCGCGCGTCTCGAAGACCGATCGCCCGCCTCGTCGAATAGGTCGCGACGCTCCACGCGATGCTCTCCTTCAACACTCGAGCGTAGCGGTCGATCGGCGGATCGACGCGCTCCTCGCTCATGACAACTCGCGCCTCAAGCGTATCAAATCCACGCCGCAGAACATATTTCGGCGGAACGGATACTCGCGACCGCTGTCCTCGCGATCGTACGTGTATCGCAGAGTTCTACCCGCGTTATCCTCGGGCGGGAGAATCCTGCAGCGCGCGATCGGATATAAGTATCGTTCTTCAGGTTGGGGATAATCGAACGAGTGGTAGTTCCGCACGCCGTTACACATATAACCCTTCGGATCCTGATGACCCATCGGATACTTCGCTCTAAACCACCTGTTTAGATCATAGTTGTAAAAATCGGCTCTGCGACTGTGGGCCAGAGCCGTCTCGACCCACAACTCCTCGCGTCGACTGTGCGTTTGAACGGCTCTTCTCAGATGATACGTCGCGACGTTCCATCGCGCGCTCTCCTTCAACTCGACGTCGTCGTCGCCTATCGGGCGCGACAACACCTCCGCCGCCCTAGAGTCGACGGTAGAGACGACTCCGGCGGAACTCGCGCCGCTCATACGCGCGCCTCGTCGTTCGCGAACCTATCTTCCCGAAAAAAAAAAAAATAAACGATCGGATAGACCGATCGCGAGACGTGTGCGCGCCTCGAAACGACCGTCGGCGTCTTTATACTCGCTCGTTCGAGCGACGACGACGACGACGTCGCGCGAGCAGGAAAAAATTTCTCCGCGGCAGCGCGGTTTTCGCCTTCGGAAACGACGAATCCGTCGAAATACCGCATTCGACCGGATTCGGCGCGCGTTATCGCGCGCGCGTCTCTCGCCGCTACGCGTTCGAGAGAAAGAAACGACGACGGAAGCGTCGCCGCGAATATCCCTCTCGTCTTAGCGCGACGCGCTCGAGAGGAAGGAACGGCGACGGAAGCGTCGCCGCGAATATCCCTCGCGCGCGCGCGCGAGTAAATCCTAACGGAATCCCGCTCCTCTCTCGTTATCGCGCTTAAAAAGGAGAGATAAGCGGCGAGTCGGAGAACGCGCGAAGACCGCGATATCGCGCGAAACCGCGATATCGCGCGAAACCGCGATATCACGCGAAACCGCGATATCGCACGCGCGCGACGAGGTCCTCGTCCGATCGACGCGCTCTCCGTCGATCCTCCGGAACGAAGGATCGACGACCTTCGTCGACGAGAGAGAAAAGCCTCTACTCGCGACGTGTTCTCCCGATACATCGTACGCTCGTTTTACGAAACGCGCGCACATTTAGGTTAAAATTCGAGCGATGCGCTCGCGCGCGGTGAACTCGCGTTCGACGTCTACGACGAGACGAGGCGAGAAACACCGCGCTCCGCGTGCTCTCCCGATACATCGCGCGTCTTTTTTTCTTACAAACGGACATATGAAAAATATTCGAATTTACATTCGAGCGACGCGTAAGACGCGATGAAAAACGCTCGAGACCGCTCGAGACCGCTCCCTCCTCGGCGCGTCGAAACGACGCGAGCCTGAGGAGGTGCGTATGCGTGGTATAAATATTGCGTTAATATTATTTAAATATCATATAAATATTGTATAAATATTATTTAAATCGCATATTTTACATTACGTCTCTTCCAGGGCAGCGTCGAATACATCCGCTCTATTATCAACGTCGACCTTATCTCGCGCGACGCGCCCGACGCCGGGGCGATCGCCGCTTATCGCGCGCGCCTAGCGCGCCGCGTCCAGAGACGCTCCGACGCGCCGTAACCAGGGACGCGCGCTCTCTCCCCCCCCCTCTCCCTCGCTCTAGCGCCGAACCGCGCTCCCCCTCGCCCCCTCGCCCTACCCTCCGTCCGCTCCCCCCTCGCCCCGCCGCCCCCTCGCCCTCCCGCCGCCGCGTGACGTCACGACCCTTCGTTTACCCACCCGACGGCGAGCGGCTCCCCTCGCCCTACCTACCCCCCCTGCTCACCCGCGCCGCCGTCACCCTGCCCCTCAGATATCTTTCTATCTCTCTCGCTCTACGAGACCTCTCTCTCGCACCCGTGGAAAAAGTGGGTTAGAAACGGTCTATTCTCCCTACTCCTTTCGATTTTTCTTGGTATTATCTTGGAAATAAAATTTGTTGCGAATACTGCTATTACTGAAAAACTGTTATTATACACTGTTAAAATCACACACAAAGATATAAAGTGGATGCGAAGAAGCCGGGAAAGCTGAACGCAGACACTTTCTGTAATCGCGCGCGTAATCGTAAGGATTCGACCATTTGCGTTGCTTAATTTGACAATCTATACGCATGTGCCCTGACTGCTCTCGAGTCCACTTCTAATGAGATCGGCTTTAATACTGTTCGCTAAAAGGCGCACGGTAGCCAATTAACGTGTCATCATTTTTCAACAAAATTTGTTATATACATTTAACGCATATAATTTTTTAATTTGTCTTAAAATAATCTTGAAAAAAATATGCTAGATATAACCTGAATTAATCCTTGAAATAGTATATATAGTACTGTTATAGTCCGAAAGATTATAACTTATTATTTCATTGATAATATTAATAGAATAATCGCGAACCGCGCAAAACCGCTAACTCAGCGAATCACGCGTAAGGACGTTCACCGGGAACGCAAAAAAACGCTAACGAAGGGATTCAACTTTGAACCTCCTTCGCTTGCACTTGGACTTTGGACGCCACGAAATAACCTCCGTGACCATACATGATCATGTCGCTAGGCGATCCCCTCCAAAATACCCCCAAAAACGAGGGAATAAAAGCCGTCCACCGCGAGTCCGCGGCGGACAGTCGTTAATAATAAATCAATCAATAAATAGTGCGACATCGTGAACTAACCGATATACTGCGCGACGAATCACTCAAGGAAGACAAACGCTCTAAATCCAAGAACGAAGCGATACAGGAAAGGACGATAATAAGAAAAAAGGACTTGTAAAGAAATCGACTAACAGCAAAACACGAGATCTATTCATGTAAGAGATTATACAGAGTATACTATTTTATAATAAAGCACGTTGCGGACTAACCAGAGGATCTGACTCGAATTTCCCGGCTACCCCACATCCTGTGCCGCGTCCGGCACAACATTTTTGGTGGCAGCGGTAGGATAGCCGAGGACCATCCGCAGATCCTTAACGCCTGCAACAAAAAGAAAATACAAAATTAATAAACTGGAGAGAGCAACTGTTATATTAAAGCAGATAGACTCAACCAGCACGCAACACATACGGACGACAGTGATAAAGAAATTACGGCCAAGCAGCTGAAAGCCGAAAGGAAACACCAGCGCTCAAGGACCAACGTCGATCCACGGCCAAGGCAACGCAACGCAGGCGGACAACGCATCACCGACGGACAACGCACCAACGCGGGACAACGACCCACCAGCAGCGTCAGCAGTCAAGCGATCTGATAAGCAACCCGATAAATTGCGACCATGCGAATCACCGTACTACAACCGTAAGTCGAACTTTATTTAAATGTCAGCGCTGTCAAAACAAGTAAAATTTAAGAGTCCGCGATTAGCAAATAGATTCGGAACTGTAACTCCGATACGAGTAGCAGAAGAGGCTGCTCACGATATTCGTAGAAGCGTACGGAAAAATTTAGAAGAGCATTATTCGAGTTCTGATTCATCCGAGGAACACGAACCGAGTAATAATGATAATTCAGTAAAAGACGGACCAAGTCGCGTTACGGTACGAAGAAATTATTCACCGATATCAATTGATATTAGTTTATTCGAGCCACGTGCGCAAGTAAATATGGACAACGAAGCCGTCGATAGAGAAATCGAGTGCATGCGAGCGCAACAGGCCGAACTAAACGTAGCTGCGGCCTATGAGGACGCAGGTCAGCCGGCCGAAGAAACGAGTAACATATTACTCGCCGAACTCGTACACAGTTTTCGCGAAATGCAAACCGAAATGCAGTACATGCGCGAACAAATGCGAAATATGCAAACCGCACAAGCAAATTTAAACGGAACGCGAGTAAATGCAAACACTGTCCCACTCGACATAACTTACGGACGCACTTAAAGCGATATCCGAAACCGACGTAGCGCAGCCCCGCACTATGTAACAAAAGAAGCGCGAACAATGATTCCCGAGTTTGACGGAACGACGCAACATAAATTACAGGAATTTTTAAACTCTTACACGTATACGGTACAAAATATTAACCCCGCAGATGAAGAATCGTTAATTCAAGCAATCTTATACACTAAATTAAGAGGTAGAGCCATGCAAGATTTCGAAACGCGAAACATCCAAACATTTGAAGAATTAAAAACATAACTCGAAACTAGCTATCAAGCAAAACAAAGCACAACACACTTACAAATAGAATTCAATTCTCTAAAACAAAAGTCGAGCGAAACCGCCCAGGCATTCGGCCAACGAGTCGATGCCCTAGCCATGAAACTTTATGAGTCCATGGTGGAAGGGGAAGAACGGCCCCCTTCATTTAAACAAGCAATACACGAAATCATTAAAAAACAAGTACTAATAAATTTTCAAATCGGATTACGCGGATCACGATTGATTCGATGGAGACTAAAATTAGAAGAATATGAATATGAAATAATTCATAAGGCCGGACGAGCAAACGCGAACGCCGACGCATTAAGTCGCAACGCGATACCCGGTACGTCAATAGAAAAGGATGAAAAAATTCTGAAGATAGAAAAAGAAGAAGAAGAAGAAGCAGACACTGATAATATAAAAACATACACAGAAGAAGAGAAAAAACAAATATTAGCAGAATATCATGATGCTCCTATAGGAGGACATCAAGGAATTGAACGAACGAAGAGAAATTAAAGAGAAGAGAATTAAAAGAATCCGATTACAACACAATTGGAGAGGACTAACTAAAGACGTGGAACAATACATCGCGAAATGTGAATCATGTCAAAAAAATAAACTATCAAGAAGAAATAAAGTTCCTTTAATAATAACGGACACGCCTAACAAACCGTTCGAAAAATGCGCCTTAGATATTGTCGGACCACTAACCATTACCAATAATGGAAATAAATACCTGTTGACTTTCCAGGATAATTTAACAAAATTCAGTAAAGCAATACCGATACCGAATCAGGAAGCAAATACCGTTAGCAAGGAATTCGTTATAAAAATAATTCTTGAGCACGGAATACCGGAAAAAATCCTGACGGATCAAGGAACGAATTTCATGAGCGAAATCTTTAAAAATACCTGTAAGCTATTGAAAATAAATAAAATCCAGACAACCGTATACCATCCGGAAAGCAACGGCGTGTTAGAAAGATCTCATCGAACATTGGCTGAATATTTACGTCACTACATAAGCGAAGATCAAATGGACTGGAACGAATAGATACTTTGCGATGTTCACGTATAATACAACACTACATACCGCCACGGGATTTACTCCCTTCGAATTAGTTTATGGGCACCAGGCCGAGATACCAACCGCATTGACAAAACCGCTCAAACCAACATATAACTACAATGATTATGCACAAGAATTAAAAGAGCGTCTGCGAACAACCAATCAGGTTGCGAAAGAACATTTAAAAGAAGAAAAATTTAAGGCTCCGGAGTAGTCATCTTGAAATCGTGACGTCATAAGCGAGAAAGGACACCCAGATTTATATTGCGACTGACATCTAAATAAAAACATATTTGAATGAAATAAGACTACCAATCTCTTCAGCACACCTGTAAAAATGGACGGATACTAATCCTTTCCTTTGACACTTTATAAATAGCCGTAAATTGAGTCCAAAATGAAGCCTTGAAAATGCGAAAAAACACGCGATTTGACAGCTGTCGAAAGGAGAGGAAAATGTTACTTTCTAAAGTTTGTTCCTTATACAGCTTAGTATCCGTCCATTTTTACAAGTTTTCTTAATACATTGCACACCACAACACTAGCACAAAGCAAATAATTATGAAATGGGACGCAACGTAAATTGGGCTGTCATTTCTCGCTTACGAGGCCATTTTTCACGCCTTATAGTTCACCGATTTATAGCAGTGAGGCGCTGCATAAGAATTTTGACATGTAGGTAACGTGTGGGTAATATGTCGATACCATGTAGGTAACGTAGAAATATTTAGACATAATGACCCTTGAAAAATGGCAAGCAAGAGAAATAGGAATAGGGAAGAATATAGGAAAGAGAGGAAAGATATTATTTATTATAATAAAAAAAATTAATATTCAAATCTTCATGTTAGGTTACTTTATTAATATTCTTATTTTTTTATACATATATATTATTTATTATTATATCTATTATTTATTATTATATCTATTATTTATTATTATATATATATTTTTTTTTATTTTTTTATATTATTATATTTTTTTATAGTTAGTAGTTCTTAGTAGTTGTTAAAAATGAAAACTGGCCCAGAGCCAGATCCTCGTCCTCTCCATCCTCCTCTTCCTCCTCTCCATCCTCCTCTTCCTCCTCTCCATCTTGCACCTCTCCATCCTCCTCTCCAGTCTCCTGTATCGTCTCTTCTCCAGTTTCCTCTCCATCCTCCTCTCCATCCTCCTCTCTTCGCTCTTGTTGAATAATAACTAATGAACACAGAAAACGTAGCAATTAAACAATTAAATTAAATGTACAAAATAGAAATAATTTTAAAACTTTTTATATATATTTAAAAATACATACTTTTTATTTCTCTCCTTTAATGCAGTTCCTCCCCTTTTCTTCTTCTTTTCCTTCTCTTTTCTTTCATTTTCTTCGTCAGTTGCTTCTATACTCATCTCACTTTCTCTGTCCTTATCCTTTCTTCTTTCTTCTTTTCTTAAATCTTTTTCCAATCTGCAAATTCAATCATGTCGTTTATTAAATGTTTTATTTACAGGACTTTAATTTAAAGAATACTCTAACAAAAAAAAGAAAATAATCTAAAAAGAAAACAATACATGTTATATATATATATATATATATATATATATATATATATATATTTATATAACATGTATTGTTTTCTTTTTAGATTCTTTTATATATATACACACACACATATACAGTGTTGTGCAAGGTATTTTATTTTCAGCACTGAGGTACAGGTACAGGTACAGGTACAGGTACTCTGGAAAAAATGTACCGAGGCAGAGGTATTTCATAATATGAAATATCTCTACGTTGGTACATTTTTTGCAGAGTATCTGTATCTGTAAGTCGATACATTTTTTCCAGAGTACCTGTACCTCCCTAGTAGCAGAATGACGTCAAATGACGTCTTAATACCGTCTTAATGGCGTCATAGACGTCTTTAAGACGTCTTTAGACATCATCTTGCTACCTGGGCTGTACGTAGGTACTGAAAATAAAGTACCTTGCACAACACTGCACATATATATATATATATATATATATATATGTATATATATGTATATATATATATATATATGTATGTATATATATATATATATATATATATATATATATATATATATGTATATATAATAACACACAAACCTTTTTTTTCTTAATTCCTGTTCCTTCTCTTCCTTCTTCTTTCTCTCTCTTCTCTCTTCCTCTTTCTTTCTCTCAACCTCATTCCTTCTTCTATCTTCCTCATCTTTCTTCATCCTTTTGTCATTCTTCATCCTCTCTGTTTCTTTTTCCAGCATTTATCTTTTCGGCTGGATCTATTTATATAATAAATAAAATTAATGTATAAATATTATATATACGTCACTACTTCTCTTTAATTTTTATTACAGTATATTCCGAATGATTTTCTATTATAATATTAAAAGAATTATAATTATTATACAAGTATTTATTATAATATTTACGTATATATATACTCACATGTTGCTTGCACCGCAGTAAAGCATGGACTGGTTTACATTAACAATACTCGCCGCTTCTCGCCGCCTTTTTCGCTAGTTTTTTGTTTTCGTCGCGCGCGATATCTTATTACATCTTTGTGTGCTAAGTACTTTAACAATCGAGCGATCTAATAGACAGCTCAAGTTTTCATTACTTTCATAAAGTGATATTATGGAAACGCGTGAAATTAGTGAAAAAATGTGCGACGAAGTTAATGAACGAATTTATGGGAGAAGGCGCAATACAAAAAAGTACCGATTATCATGCAAGCGGCTAAGCAGACGAAAATCGTCAATAAATAAAAGGTAACATTATTTTATTAGTAGAAAAGAAAGTAGAAAAATTACCGTGCACACTGTTCGTTATACAGGGAGATCCCGAAAAACCTTCCGTCTTTAAAATGACGTATTCCTGATACTATTCTAAGACAATTTTTTCTTTACCAAAATTTGATTTGAAGCGTAGTTTTTGAATTATAAGCAAAAATAGTTAGTAAATCATGCGTCGGGTACAGGAGGCAGGCAGGGGCGGCCCGACGCGCCGCGAGCGCGGGCGCAGCTGACCGACAGGCGATTACCACTGCATGAGTCACTAACTATTTTATCTTATAACATAAAATTATGCTTGAAATAAAATTTTGGTAAAGAAGAAAATGTCTTAGAATTACATCAGGAATACGTGTTCCTTAAAATAATGTTAATTATTAAAAGTTATTCCGGATCGCCGACCGTCGAACGTTGTAATCAGCTGATTGCTACACGCGATGTGTGTATGGCGGAGTGTGTGCGTAAAAGAGAGAGAGAGAGAGAGAGAGAGAGAGAGAGAGAGAGAGAGAGAGATTGCTCACTCACCTTGTAGCAGCGTAGCGAATCTTTATGCTACGTATTGTTGTAACTGCTGCACGATTATCAGATCGCTGCACCGCTGATGTTAGAGATGCGCGACACATCGAAACTTTCTCACTTCGAAACACTTTTACACTCGATTAACACAGATTACGCGATAACGAGTTTATTATTCTGTTTATTACTCACTCGATTCACATCGTTTTATCGAGACTAAAAATTACTTTAAAAGAAACGCGAGAGAACACATGACTCGACGCGAAGCGACGGACCGCGGAGACTGCGCGACCACGAGGGTTATGTGTTGCCAGAAACGCGACACGCGACATCTAACAATAAACGACTTGCACGACTGACGCGAGATAAGACGAACAATCGGCTAAAACTTTCTCATTGCGAATGCGGTAGAAAACATGAAACGTATAAAACATGAAACGTACTTAAAATAATTAATTATTTATTATAAATAATAACTATTTTTAATCATAATAAATAATTATTATTTTAAAAAGCATGTGTTATGCGTTATTACATTTTTGAAACTATTGCATTCACGATGCGAAGATTTCAGTCAATCGCAGGAATAATGTAATTAACAAATTACATTTGGGAAAATTTATTTTTATTCTGCTCACAATAAAATGTTCCAACGTGAAAATGTATTGGTCGCTCTGAAAAGAGCGGATTGATTAAAAAAAATTTTAGAGCAGATGCTCAAAATGCCCGCCATCCATCCTAACGCAAGCTCTCATGCGTTTTAATAAATTTCTTTCGACGTTTTCCATTATTTCTTCGTCGATATTCCAAATAGCGAATCGTAATCTTGTCTCTAGATCTTCGATATTTTCGGGAAGCGTTTTATAAATGATTTCCTTACAGTATCCCCATAAGAAAAAATCTAGAGGGTTGAGATCCGGAGATCTTGCGGGCCAACGTATCGGGCCGTATCGACCCATCCAGCGTCCAGGAAAATTCTCGTTCAAAAAATTTGTAACAATTCTGGCGTTGTGTGGCCCAGCACCGTCTTGTTGAAAGATAATATTATTTCTTTCAAATAATGGCACATCTTCCAGGAAATGTGGTAGATTTTCTGTTAAAAAATCGACGTAGGTTCCTCCAGTTAAAATGTCTGGAAGAATAACCGGACCAAGAATTTCAGTGCCCATTATTCCAGCCCATACATTAATCTTCGAGTTTGAAAATTTCGTAATCGCGTGACTCTCGGATTTTCTTCGCTCCAAAAGTGCATATTATGCACATTAAAAATTCCTTCTTGTGTGAATAGCGATTCATCGCTGAATATCACACGAGAGGAATATCTTGGATCTTGATCGACGTTTCGCAAAAAATTTTCGCAAAACGTTCGTCTTGCAGGGTAATCTGCTGGTCGTAAATGCTGCACGCGTGTATAATGAAACGCGTGCAACTTTTCTTCTTTTAATATTCTTTGTACGGTTGTATACGATAAATCATGTTCTCGAGCGACTACCCGAATACTTGTTTCGGGATTATCCTCGAAAGTACGTAGAACTCTTTCTGTATTCCGTACATTTCTAACGCTGCGATTTCTCCCAGCGTCATGTTTGTTCGGCAGGACACTGCCAGTATCGTATAATCTTTGAGCTGCTCCAAGTATGACATGACCCGATGGATGTCTTCGGTTTGGATATAATTCGGCGTATCTTCTTGCAGCAGGATTCTGCTGCCCGTGACACTCGCCAAGTGCCATCAGCATGTCGTAGTATTCTTGATTTGTGTACGCTGCCATATCTTCTTCGCGCTTATTGATATCGCTTATTGAGATCGCTGATAATCGCAAGCTTATTGATTGCATTATCGATCGTGCGTTTAATTTATACGATCTTCGCTGGGGGTCTGCGCCCCTCCTCGCCTCCCGCGACCAATCGCGAATGTCGCGCACGCTTATTAGCGATTGGTCGCGGGAGGCGAGGAGGGACGCAGACCCCCAGCGAAGATCGTATAAATTAAACGCACGATCGATAATGCAATCAATAAGCTTGCGATTATCAGCGATCTCAATAAGCGATATCAATAAGCGCGAAGAAGATATGGCAGCGTACACAAATCAAGAATACTACGACATGCTGATGGCACTTGGCGAGTGTCACGGGCAGCAGAATCCTGCTGCAAGAAGATACGCCGAATTATATCCAAACCGAAGACATCCATCGGGTCATGTCATACTTGGAGCAGCTCAAAGATTATACGATACTGGCAGTGTCCTGCCGAACAAACATGACGCTGGGAGAAATCGCAGCGTTAGAAATGTACGGAATACAGAAAGAGTTCTACGTACTTTCGAGGATAATCCCGAAACAAGTATTCGGGTAGTCGCTCGAGAACATGATTTATCGTATACAACCGTACAAAGAATATTAAAAGAAGAAAAGTTGCACGCGTTTCATTATACACGCGTGCAGCATTTACGACCAGCAGATTACCCTGCAAGACGAACGTTTTGCGAAAATTTTTTGCGAAACGTCGATCAAGATCCAAGATATTCCTCTCGTGTGATATTCAGCGATGAATCGCTATTCACAAAAGAAGGAATTTTTAATGTGCATAATATGCACTTTTGGAGCGAAGAAAATCCGAGAGTCACGCGATTACGAAATTTTCAAACTCGTTGGAAGATTAATGTATGGGCTGGAATAATGGGCACTGAAATTCTTGGTCCGGTTATTCTTCCAGACATTTTAACTGGAGGAACCTACGTCGATTTTTTAACAGAAAATCTACCACATTTCCTGGAAGATGTGCCATTATTTGAAAGAAATAATATTATCTTTCAACAAGACGGTGCTGGGCCACACAACGCCAGAATTGTTACAAATTTTTTGAACGAGAATTTTCCTGGACGCTGGATGGGTCGATACGGCCCGATACGTTGGCCCGCAAGATCTCCGGATCTCAACCCTCTAGATTTTTTCTTATGGGGATACTGTAAGGAAATCATTTATAAAACGCTTCCCGAAAATATCGAAGATCTAGAGACAAGATTACGATTCGCTATTTGGAATATCGACGAAGAAATAATGGAAAACGTCGAAAGAAATTTATTAAAACGCATGAGAGCTTGCGTTAGGATGGATGGCGGGCATTTTGAGCATCTGCTCTAAAATTTTTTTTAATCAATCCGCTCTTTTCAGAGCGACCAATACATTTTCACGTTGGAACATTTTATTGTGAGCAGAATAAAAATAAATTTTCCCAAATGTAATTTGTTAATTACATTATTCCTGCGATTGACTGAAATCTTCGCATCGTGAATGCAATAGTTTCGAAAATGTAATAACGCATAACACATGCTTTTTAAAATAATAATTATTTATTATGATTAAAAATAGTTATTATTTATAATAAATAATTAATTATTTTAAGTACGTTTCATGTTTTATACGTTTCATGTTTTCTACCGCATTCGCAATGAGAAAGTTTTAGCCGATTGTTCGTCTTATCTCGCGTCAGTCGTGCAAGTCGTTTATTGTTAGATGTCGCGTGTCGCGTTTCTGGCAACACATAACCCTCGTGGTCGCGCAGTCTCCGCGGTCCGTCGCTTCGCGTCGAGTCATGTGTTCTCTCGCGTTTCTTTTAAAGTAATTTTTAGTCTCGATAAAACGATGTGAATCGAGTGAGTAATAAACAGAATAATAAACTCGTTATCGCGTAATCTGTGTTAATCGAGTGTAAAAGTGTTTCGAAGTGAGAAAGTTTCGATGTGTCGCGCATCTCTAACATCAGCGGTGCAGCGATCTGATAATCGTGCAGCAGTTACAACAATACGTAGCATAAAGATTCGCTACGCTGCTACAAGGTGAGTGAGCAATCTCTCTCTCTCTCTCTCTCTCTCTCTCTCTCTCTCTCTTTTACGCACACACTCCGCCATACACACATCGCGTGTAGCAATCAGCTGATTACAACGTTCGACGGTCGGCGATCCGGAATAACTTTTAATAATTAACATTATTTTAAGGAACACGTATTCCTGATGTAATTCTAAGACATTTTCTTCTTTACCAAAATTTTATTTCAAGCATAATTTTATGTTATAAGATAAAATAGTTAGTGACTCATGCAGTGGTAATCGCCTGTCGGTCAGCTGCGCCCGCGCTCGCGGCGCGTCGGGCCGCCCCTGCCTGCCTCCTGTACCCGACGCATGATTTACTAACTATTTTTGCTTATAATTCAAAAACTACGCTTCAAATCAAATTTTGGTAAAGAAAAAATTGTCTTAGAATAGTATCAGGAATACGTCATTTTAAAGACGGAAGATTTTTCGGGATCTCCCTGTATAGCCAAAGTAATGAAAGCCAGTGTACATCAATCATGGTAATTAATCTTGGTATCACGGATTTTATCACGGATGAACTATTTTTAAAGTAGTACTGTCAGTACCGTAACTAGGGCGGGTACTATCAGTACTTTATTAGAAACGTACCCGAGTGAAGCAATAGAGCGCAAAGCTCATTATCAGACATTGTGTAAAAAATTTTTTTATTGAATATAGCACTCTTTATCTGCCGTTGACTCTGCACCATTCAGTATGAAGACGGCATTGCACGTGCACTTGAGTCCGAAAGTATTACGCTGCAAACTAGGGTTCAATTTCAATCTGTTCAATTTTTTTTCCAATTTTTTTAATGTTTGTTTTTATGTCTTATGTTGCATGTAACTGAGTCACAAATTATGGTTATTTATGAAAAACAAAATTAATGTTTATTTATTAAAAAAAATAAATTGAAGTAACAAATATGCGGTTTTTAAAAGAGTAAAACAATTTTTCTTATTTATAATGTATTTTATTTATTTTAAACAAAATTACATATATATTTTATTGGTTAAAAACAAAATTATTTCATATTATTTTTTTTTATTTGTTTATATTATTTTTTGTTGATTTTTTGGTATTATTAATCTTTTTCCTGTGTTTTTTTCTTAAAAGAATTATGTCAAAATAAAGAATTTAGTCAAAATAATTTTATATAATTCAACATTAATTCGTGTTTAAATCAATAAACACAATTTGGGGCCCAATTATACGTAAAAAAAATTGGAAAAAAAATCGAAAATAGGAATCGAACTTAGTTCGTGATATTTTCGTATTCAAGTGCTCGCGCTACACTGCCTTAATGGTGAATGGTGCAAAGTTACTGATACATAAGGAATGCTGTATTTATTAAATAAATGTTCTCAAAAACGGTTGAGCGTTTAATCTTTTTGCTACACTGCAGTACTCCTCTAATAAAGTATTATCCCTCTCTAAGAAAGGCATGTTATTGACATTGTTACCTCTTTTCCGCGATGATGATTGGTTATTGGTCGTCAATAGTAATTTGCTGAGCGACTTGCTTCATTCGTGTCATTTGACTGTTTGACAGTTTGACAGGTTGAAAAGAAGAAAAATAAAGTAAAGTAAAGTTAAAGAGTAAAAGGGTGGAAGAAGAGAGAGGAATATTAGGTATTAAATATTATTATTAAAAGAAACATTGAGAGAGAGAGAGAGAGAGAGAGAGAGAGAAGAGAAACAGAGAAATAAAGGAGGAGAGAGAAAGTAAAAGAAAAGGAGAGGAGAGAGGTAATAAATATTATTATTAAATATTATGATCTTTAATTTATTTAATTTTTGTAAATAAATGTTGAAATGTTAAACATTAAATGTTTTCTTTAAAGTAGGAGAGAGAGAAAGAGATAAGATAGACAGAGAAAGAGATAAAGAAGAGAGAGAGAGAGAGAGAGAGAGAGAGAAGAGAGACAGAGAAATAAAGAAAGAAACAGGAAAGGAGAGAGAAAGAAAGGAGGAGAGAGAAAGTAAAGACAGAGAAAGAGATAAAGAAGAGAGAGAGAGAGAAGAGAGACAGAGAAATAAAGAAAGAAGCAGGAAAGGAGAGAAAAAGAAAGGAGAAGAGAGAAAGTAAAAGAAAAGGAGAGGAGAGAGGTAATAAATATTATTATTAAATAAAGTATTAAAAGAGAGATAGTGAATTATGTTAATTATGGTAAATGTTTTATTTAAAATTATATAGAAAAGACTAGATAGAGGAAGAGAAACAGAAAAAGAAGAGAAAGAGATAAAGAAATTTTATTAAAAAAAGTAGCGAGAGAGAGAGAGAGAGAGAGAGAGAGAGAGAGAGAGAGAGAGAGAGAAGGAGAAGGAGAAAGAGAAGAGAAACAGAAAAATAAAGAAAGAAGCAGAAAAGGAGAGAAATAAAAAGGAAAGGAGAAAAAAATATTAGGTAATGAATGTACACACACACACATTATGTATATGTATATGTATATTTAACTTGACACATCAAAATATCTCGTAAAATCTAAAAGATACGAAAAAATGTTTCAGACAAAAGTTGTATGGTTTCAAGGAGGAGAACATAAGATGTTGTCATTAGTTGGAGCTTGAAAAGTTACCTGAAGGTCACATGAAAGTCACCACCAACTTTTTAAATAGGACACCCTATATACTTTTACATATTCTTGTAGCTTATCTCGAGAGTTTTCCAAAACACTATAATTAAGTATTTTTTCATTAATTACTTCTTGAGTTATAAGGCTTGAAATTATTTCTTAATTTTACATAAACCATAAAATATCTTGTAAAATATTCATTTTTCGATTACCTTACCTTAATACTTTTATGCACAAAATAATGAGAGGAATCAATTGGTGTAAAGAAAACACATAGTTGTTACTAAGAAAAAATATGTAATTTGCAATTAACAATTCCATATTTTTTTTTAAAACAACTTTATGTTTTCTTTACACCAATTGATTCCTCTCATTATTTTGTGCATAAAAGTATTAAGGTAAGGTAATCGAAAAATGAATATTTTACTAGATATTTTATGTAAAATTAAGAAATGATTTCAAGCCTTATAACTCAAGAAGTATTTAACGAAAAGGTACTTAATTATAGTGTTTTGGAAAGCACTCGTGATAAGCTACAAGAATATGCAAAAGCATATAGGGTGTTCCATTTAAAAAGTTGGTGGTGACCTTCATGTGACCTTCAGGTGACTCTTCAAGCTCAAACTAATGACACCATCTTATGTCCCCCTTGAAACCATACAACTTTTGTCTGAAACATTTTTTCTATCTTTTAGATTTTACGAGATATTTCGATGTGTCAAGTTAAATGGGACACCCTCTATATATATATCTATATATATATGTATGTATTACTACTATAATACGTATGTATTACTACTATAATACGTATATTTATTTCTTTATTTAAAGTTAAAGAAGAATAAGCATAAGAAAAAGAGCTAAAAAGAAAGAAAGAGAAGAAATAAAGAAAAGACATAACAGAGAGAAAAGGAATATAAAAGGAAAAAGAGATACAAAGAGAAAGAAAAAAAGAGACAGAAGAAATAAATAATATAATATTAGGTAATTATATATTGATTGTACAAGTTATTTATATACAATTATCTCATTTATCCATACAGGGTGTCCCATCTAGAAGTGGCCACCCCTTTTTATTTTTTAAACTAAAAGAGATACACCATAAGAAATATATATGAAATTAAATGGCTTTAACTAAATTTTATTGTCAGTATAGTCAAGATAGAGGAAGAGAGACAGAAAAAGAAGAGACAGAGAAAGAGATAAAGAAATTTTATTAAAAAAAGTAGCGAGAGAGAGAGAGAGAGAGAGAGAGAGAGAGAGAGAGAGAAGAAAGTGAAGAGAAACAGAAAAATAAAGAAAGAAGCAGAAAAGGAGAGAAATAAAAAGGAAAGGAGAAAAGAATATTAGGTAATGAATATATACACACATTATATACAGGGTGTCCCATTTTAATGCCCCACCCCAAATAACTTTCTTATTTTTAATTTTAGAAAAAGATGTTTCAGACAAAAGTTGTATGGTTTCGAGGGGGACATAAGATGGTACCATTAATTTGATCTTGAAGAGTCACATGAAGGTTACGTGAAGATCATTTTCAATTTCTTAAATGGAACACCCTATATATTTTTGCATATTCTTGTAGCTTATCTCGAGAGCTTTCCAAAACACTATAAATAAACATTTTTTCATCAAGTACGTTTCGAGTAATGAGGCTTGAAATCATTTCTTAATTTTACATAAACCATAAAATATCTTGTAAAATATTCATTTTTTGATTATCTTACCTTAATACTTTTATGTACAAAATAATGAGAGAAATCAATTGGTGTAAAGAAAACATACAGTTGTTTTTAAGAAAAAATATGGAATTGTTAATTGCAAATTACATATTTTTTTCTTGTTTCTTTTCTTTTTTTCTCCAACACTGTTTCTTTTCTTTTTTTCTCCAACACGATGTGCCAATATGATGTGATGGCAGAAATGCAGCAGAAATGAAGCACAGTGTGCCGTCATGATATGACGCTATAAACGCAATCGATATCGAGCAGTTTGCAATATCAGTTATCAACAGCAGATATACAGTAGAAATTAAGCATGTTCTGTCATCATGATGTAGCAGCACAAATGCGGCAGCAATGAATCAGGAAATGCGCGTTTTTTAAATGGGTATTTAATTATTTAAATATCGTGTTTTTTAAAAATGGCATTTAAACATCGAGTTTTTAAATGGTATTTAAAAATGTTATTTTTTAAAATTAATATATATATATATATATCTGAATCCATGAAATAATATAGAATTTTGATTTATTTTTACAAAATTTTATTATATAATTTTTACACTATTCTATGTACATATATTATTTAAAATATGATGATAATGATATGTTTATATACATCTGTTACATTATATAAACGAGTTTATACATATTTTTATTATACATATATATATATACAGGGTCTACCAAAAGTGTGGAAACCCCTAAATATCTCGGAAAATATACGTTTTACAGAAAAGTGTTTCCAACAAAAGTTGTAGGGTTTAAGAAGATCTATATACTGATTCTATCAGTTTGACCTTGGATGGCGTCGTCAAGGTCAGGTCAAGGTCACATTGACTTTTTTAAATGACACCCCCTACATTTGATTGCATATTCTTATAGCTTAATTCAAGAGCTTTCCAAAACACTATAATAATGTTCATTTTTATTAAGTACTTTGCGAGTTATGAGGGTTGAATGATAGAGTAGCGCCGGTATTAACATTATCCAAGGTGTACTACATGGAGGTTACTCGCTCGGATTTGCATCTGTTGTGTGTGTGATCCAGCTAACTAAGGCAAGATCGGTCGTGGATCCAGTCAGCAAAAGCAAAGACCCAACCAAATTACAATCGAGCATTTAAAGACCTGGAAAGCAATCGACATAGTAAACAGTAAATAAATTTGTGGATGCTCATTTATCATAATAATTGTTCGAAATGTGTGCGTGTGCGTGCGTGCGGTGCGTGTATACAGAGATCAGGTTAGGTTGCACCAAACGATTGCAAATGTGTTTCAATGTGTTAAAGTAAATTCTGAAAGTGGCTGCCATTTACTTCCTGACAATATGCTAATCTTTGGTAGAATGTAGAAATGACTTTACGATTCGTTTCAAAAGGTATCAAAGCCATTTCATCCCTTATTCGCTGTATCAATTCGTGAATGGTTTTAGGTTTTGTTCTGTAAACCTTACTCTTCAGATATCCCCATAGATAATAATCAAGAGGAGTTAGATCTGGTGACCGAGGTGGCCAATCCTCTCCTCCCTCATTTCCGTTCCTTCTTCCTATCCACCGTAGCGGAAAAGTCTCATTTAAAATACGACGTGGTCCTGCACCAAAATGAGCAGGAGCTCCATCATGCTGAAACCATATTTCTTGGAAATTATTTGGAAAAGTATTCTGTATGGCTGGAATTATTTGATCAACAAGTAATCTCTCATACCTTTGAGCGTTCAAATATTCTTCAAAAAAAAAACGGCCCTATTAAATAGCCATCTATTATTCCGCACCATACATTTATTTTTTGTGGATGTTGTGTGTGAGTTTCCCGCACCCAATTCGGATTCTCATCTGACCAGAAACGAAAATTTTGATTATTAACTTCTCCCGTTAAGGTAAAAGTTGCCTCGTCTGTGAAAACAATTTGATAAGGGAAGATGGGCCGGACATCTATTAGTGCCATCATTCTTTCACAGAAATGTATACGACGCTCCTCATCTCCGTTTTGCAATTCTTGAACGTATTGCAATTTATATGGATGGAACTTGTTCTTCTTTAAAATTCTCCAAACCGACATGGGAGCAATATCGTGAGTTTGAGCGACTCTCTGAACACTAGAATTGGGATCTTCAATAAATGTCTGCAGAACATCAAGTTGTTTTTCTTCGTTGGTTGCAGACAATGGTCTTCCTGACTTAGAGCGATTTCTTACGCTACCAGTTTGTCTAAAACGTTCTATTGTTTTTAACACAGTGGACTTATTAATTCGACGGTTCGGATACGTGTCATTAAATAATCGAACGACATCAGAGAACGATCTTTCGTTATCACCCCATCCACGCATCATGAGGATAGTGATTCTTTCACGTTCCGACAAGTCGCCAGCCATTTTTAAAACGTTTAATTTTAATTAATCGTACGTTGTATTTGGACGATAACAATTAATTTCTGCTTGCTCAAAGCTGAAGTTAGAAGGTGCTCGTTCTTTGATAGCTTTATACATTCTTAGTTGAATTTTAAATGCGAGTTAGACTGCATGTAGTGCGTCACATAGCGGTAAATGAAGGAACTAACGAGATGTTTCATACACGTTTTATGGAGCAATTTTTTGGCAATTTGACTTCAGCGAAATATGAGGATATGTTGAGGAATCGATCTTGCCTTAGTTAGCTGGATCACACACACAACAGATGCAAATCCGAGCGAGTAACCTCCATGTAGTACACCTTGGATAATGTTAATACCGGCGCTACTCTATCATTCAACCCTCATAACTCGCAAAGTACTTAATAAAAATGAACATTATTATAGTGTTTTGGAAAGCTCTTGAATTAAGCTATAAGAATATGCAATCAAATGTAGGGGGTGTCATTTAAAAAAGTCAATGTGACCTTGACCTGACCTTGACGACGCCATCCAAGGTCAAACTGATAGAATCAGTATATAGATCTTCTTAAACCCTACAACTTTTGTTGGAAACACTTTTCTGTAAAACGAATATTTTCCGAGATATTTAGGGGTTTCCACACTTTTGGTAGACCCTGTATATATATATATATATATATGTGTGTGTGTGTATTCTTGAAATCGTGCGAAAAATTATCGTATGCGAAAGTGACGCTGGGCGATCTTTGGTGTATGCTCTTAGATCCAAAAATATACCAATCATAGATCGTGCAGCATCACTTTCGCATACGATAATTTTTCCCACGATTTCAAGAATAGGGTCCCTGGAGAAATGTCCGTTCGCTCAAACAAAAGAAAAAAAGCCTCCACGATTTCGATCCCGTAAGTGTAGACGAAGTATTATAATTTATTCCCATTGTATTGCGCAAGACCATTCACGTACACATCCTAAAGATTACTTTAGACTTATGGGATTATAAAATAAAAGTCTGAAAAATATGATTTGTGAGATCTATTAAATTCCTCGAGATCATCCTCCGCGAGTCCATCCACAAGAGTGCGTTTGTCAGATACATCCTTCCCGAATTTAACGCTGATTCGACTCGAAATGCCCGAGCAGAATGTCAGCGATCAATATACAACGTGGGTAAGGAAACATCAGAGTTTGGATTATTAGTACATCGATGACACGAATCATAATCTGAAACCGTAAACAAAACATTGGGAGAAATTCATACATACATACATGTATGTCATAGGTCGGACTCACGTATCTTCAATCTCATCGTTAGAATAGGCGCCCTGACTTTGCCCGAGATATTCAGTCGAGCAGGATAGGTTAGAATTAAGCGTTATTTTAATATTAGCGTTCATCAGGTACGTAGGAAAGATCCTGTTACGAATCCTAGGAAGCTTATTCCATCTCATTTAATTTTCTTTATATACACAGTTTCATTCGTCATAGAATCGATGGCGTCGGCTAATGCCATTGTCACCTGGAGGCATAGAAAACGTGTAAACATCGAAAATGTGTAAGCATCTCTGGATTTATCTTATTTATCATAAATGACAGTAGAATATTCTACAGATGTTTAAAGATAGAAAGTAAAGATAATAGTAAAATAAACGATGTATATTAGCGCACTGTATGATTCAATGTCATAAATATAAAATTTAATTTGTAAGAAATATAAATTATTTATAAATATTAAATTATATTTTTTCAAATTTTACAAACAATAGGTGAATCCAGTCCTTCTAATTCTGATTCAGAAGATACTTCACTGGTAGCACCTTCGATTAGTCCAGAGCATTCAGATATGTCTTATAGATATTATGTAATTCATGATAAAATAGAAATGAGACAAACAGGGCAGCAATTACAAAGTCATTAGCGCATGTTGCCTATACTTATCTGCAAAAAAACCTTACATGCAATGACACCAGATACCAGATACTGAACTTTGATGGGAAGATTTTATGATAAATCGATTTGATGCATATAGAATATTTCTGGTATGTCACTGATCTGAAAAATTTCAATAGATTAACAATTTTGCCGAAATTATATAAAGTTACACGAGTTATTGTATCATTTCTGTTTGCAGACAATATTTGTACTATCATTGAGGCCGTTTGTGTTTTTTAATGTTCAGAAAACCAAGTATCTTCAACTGCTGACTTCGATAATGCGTTGGTTCGCATTCATTATAATGATCGTCTATGCTTTGAAAAGTCTTTTTGTATATGGTCCTTGAGGCAATCCACCTATCGCAAACTTTGCTGGTAAGTTAAGAAATTATGATAATCATTAATCTATGACTTTTCATTAATTAATAGGTAATTGCAAGTTATATAAAAAGACACGTCACTATTTTAGGAGTTCCCAGCCTCCTCGGCGCTTGTGTTTATTCTTCATGTGTCATCATTCGTTACCAGCATTGGTTGCACCGATAGCGAATAAGTCTAACAAGTTAAATCGATTTCTAGCCCTTGATTACATGCTAATTGTTTTCTTGTATTTACTGTTAGCTATGACAGATATTTTCGTCTTTGAACACTTGGATGATCTTTATACTTTAGACTTTAGGCCACGTGGCTCGGGTGAGAATATTTTTTAGCGTTTCTAAGTCGTAACCAACACACATGTCCAAAAGATGTCCAGAGATCATCGAGAGAACATCCAGAGGACATAAAATATCCTTTGGCTGTCCTCCAGATATTCTATGGACGTCTTTTGGACATATATGTTGTTAGGGAAGCGAATGGACCAATCATGGTTTAATTTTGAGAAGAATATTCGATGATTCTTTTCTAAATTCAACTATGGATTGGTCGATTCACTTACGACTTACGATTTCCGACTCTATGTAGAACCAACCTTATAGATTAAAAAATTTGTTATAGATTAAATCTGAAGCCCATTCTACAATGGCAATAAGCGATACAGAGTAAGAAATAAAAAATAAGATTTGACAAATTAAAAACCGGGAGTAACGAAATGGGCAAATCCTATTTACTCCTTACTCTCTTGTAGAATGGACTTTGCATTCAAGCTTTCAAGTCTAGTTTTAGGTTGTCTTAAGATTCAATTAATGGTCGCGTTCAGCAAAACGACTACTACGAATTGTCGTCAACAGCAGACGTATTTATTGGCTAAAAGTAAGAACCAATCGTTCTACTGAACGCAACCTATGAAATGGCTAAATGGAATCTTGAAAACTTATTTGAAATGAGCTTGAATGTAAAATCAATCTATGAATTTCGGCATAATAATAGATTCATAATAATAGATCTTTTCAGTGTTATATATAATATACATAACATATAATAATATTAAACTGACTTAATATTGAACTGAAACATTTTGTTAGTAATATATGAAGAAAAATACCCGGAACAACTTATAATATTTTAAAAATTAAATTACATATTTATATTATAAAAATATAAAAATATTTTTATATTCTTTTCAGATTATTATACATAAATCATATTTATCATTTGATAATCATAATCATCATTAAAGAATATTCTTATATATATACCTGCAGATAAATAAAATATAGTGATATTAGTCAAATTTAGAAATGTTTAAACTAAAGAAAATTTAAAAGACTTGTATAATTGACATATATTATTGTATATGTTACGTGTATATATTGTGTTGTGTTGTGTATATATAACGTTGAAAAATCTATTCTTATGGCCAGAATTTATAGATTGGTCTCATATTGAAGTTTATTTAAAGTAAGTTTTTAAGATTTTATTCAGCCATTGGCTGAACGGAATCTTAAGATGACTTAAAACTAAACTTGAGAGCTTGAAGACTATTCTATGAAATTCCGGCTTATATTATCTAATCGTTTTTATTTTGTCCTTCTTCTACTGAGTTTAATGAATAATTGTCGTCTTCGTCGACCCAATTCCTCTCTGTATTCCTTGTTTTATTTTGGACATTATTTTGCCATTTATTTATTGTCCTTAAGCGTTGTTTTGCTGCTCGCAAGGCTTCTCTCATATATCGCTGAAATTCGGATCGAGTAGGCTTATCAAAATGTTTATTATTTGATACAGCATCTGAAAAATAATATTTAATTTTGTATTATTGTAAAATTATATAAAATTTTTTATTATGGAATATTATTAACTAAAATTATATCCGCCATTTTTTTTTGGAGACATCGCCGCAAGTTTCGCCAAAACTTTTTTTTATATAAGACTTGTAAATATAATGAAAAAAGTTTCAAATTAATATATTCATTTTATTATAAAAAAAAATTTTGAAAATTGGCAAAATTTTTTTACCGAGGAGGTAGCATGTAAACATTAAAAATGCTCTCAAAAATACTATACCATAAATCGCCTTAATGATACGAGCATTGTACAAAGGCCGTGAGCCTTCACGACCAAACCACGTAAATGTTGATATCGCCTGGTCGATTATAACTTCTTTAAAGCATAAATTTACTGCTTCCTTAACAGTAAACCCGCCAACGTATAGAAGATAATTTACCTAAAATAAAAGAAACGTAATTGTATTTATTACAATGTATTTATTTTAAAAAATTGATATATATATTGATTTATATATTAAAACTTACCACTTCATCATAAATCTCCTCATCAACATTTTCAAATTCTTGTATATCTTTTTCTGTGGACATTGGTAAGCATGCTACTTTTTTTGTAATTCGACGTCGATCTTGAACATATTTTAATATACGTTCTATGTTATTATTCAATTTCCTGCAAACAATATAAATAAATACAATTATTATATGTAAATTGTCATATAATATAATATTGTAATATACATATATACAAGATAATTATTACAAATGTATTTAAATTAAATGATACTTCATAACATATAAAATGAACAAAAGAAATGAAACATTTTGTAAACGAGATATTTTTTTTATAATTCTAAATATGAAAAAATATATAATATTTTAATAATTTAAGTATACAAATTATATAAAAGAAGAGCAAAATTTTGCTTACACATAAAAACTAATATGTTTTCAAAATAATATTGTCGGAATCGACACAAAACTATAATCGTTTTTGAAATACATTGTTTAACATATACAAGTTTTCGACTGTAGAAAGGCTCACGACCTTTGTAGAATGTTCGTATCATTTAGACGATTTACGGTATAGTATTTTTTGAGCGCATTTTTAATGTTATTTACATTCTACTTTCGTGATTGGAAAATTTTGCCAATTTTCAGGATTTTTTTATAATAATATGAAAACACTTACAGTTCTGTATCGAGTGTAATGAACATTTTGATAGCATATATATGTTGTTCTTTTTATTAGTTTATTTGCAAGTAAATTTTTTGCCTCTTTTTTATATGTATATAATATGTATTTATTAAAATATATATTATACATATATTTCTTTTCATATCTACGGTAAATAAACAAATAAAAAAATAAACAATTATGTCTCTTTAAATAAATGTTTCATTTTTGTTTTGTTTATTTGTTGTGAAATTGTTGTAATAACTATTTAATTTTTTTTAATTAGACATTTCCGATAATTATCCTGTGTGTATTATTATTACTACATATTGTTATATATTATTTATTAAACTTGCTTTAGTTGAGCTTCTATAGCATCCAGTCGTTGCGCATTTAAGTCGTTGTTCCTAAAAATTAAATATATATATATACATACATACATACATACTCACATGTATGTATGTGTGTATAGGATATAACTAAAAAAACATATAATGACAAATTTTTTGGCCAATTTGGGAATGATTTTTCATCAGTGACAATGTCGAGAGAAGTCATCATCTTTTGCAAACTTTCAATTTTTGCTACTAATATATTTCTGTAATGAAAATTTTTAATTAAAATTTTATTATAGCAAACTTAACTTAAAATGAACTAAAGAATGTAATTATGTTAATATATTTATTCCACAAAATTTAGTTTATGAGAAATCTGTTTTTTAGATCATTTATAATTCAAAAATTATTGATGTCTCAACATTTTTGTTAAGAAAAAATCCTGTCCAAATTGGCCAAAGAATTTTCCATTATATGTTTTTTTTAGTTACACTCTGTGTATATATATATATATATATATATATATATATATATATACACATACATATATACTACAATTTCTTTTACAATATCATCATGTATTTACCAATTTTCTACATTGTTTTCTATGTGATATGGTTGAGGCTGAAACTTAGAGATATTATGTATTGTATTTGATCCATGTGTGTGTGTAGGTATATATTTATGTGTGGATATAGGTGCATGTGTAGATATCGGTGTATGTAAAGACATAGGTGTATATGTACATGTGAATGATTCATGAGATGTAGATATAGGTGCTTGTGTAAATATCGGTGCATGTGTATATGTAAATGATTCGTAAGGTGTTTGTAATTGTGTGTAAGAAGTGCCTTGTGATGAATGATTAATAGATATTGGTATGTATGTCTGAGATTGTGCGTTTAATTCGTCTGTAGTCTCTGTTTGTAAATATGAATTATTTAAATCATTATCATTAAACATTGTCGTATTGTTTTCGCTTAAACATGCTCGCAATTCTTTTATATCCTCCGTTATTGATGATGAGTTTCGTGCTGCCTTTTTTATTTTTGGAGTTTCATCCGATGAGGTGGTAATGTATGTTTCTTCATAATCCTGTGTGAATCTTGATGGCTTCGTAATTGGTCTTCTAGGCCGACTCATTTCTCTATGACAGAATACACACACTTTATTTAAATATGTAACATTACCCAGGTAGCAAGATGATGTCTAAAGACGTCTTAAAGACGTTATAGACATCTGTAAGACGTCTTTAAGATGTCTTTAGACATCATCTTGCTATCTGGGTAATAACTATATTAATAATAATTAATAATAATAAGTAATAATAATAATGAATATATATATAATAATTATATATAATTATATACACCCAAATCGGAAAGCAAAAGATTTTGGCACCATTTTAATTGTAAAATAATGTATGATATATTAAAATTTTAAATTGAAATTTTAAAACGAATAAGTGTAAATTTAATTATTATAACAAGTAAAATTGACATCTTTTAATGCTTTGTAAAATTGACATCTAAAATAAATATTAATATAATTATAATATTAGCAAGAATCATCTTAACAAAAAATTTATTGCTGAATACATTTTAAAAACTATAACTTTGTAATTGTTATAAAAATTGTTACTGTATAAAATTATACAATTTTATTATTCAAATATTCTTAAATAAAAATTTTACAATGAAATTTGAAGATAGATATACATAAATACATACATATTATTTCAACATTATTTATAAATAATTTTCTTTGCAATTTTCTCAATAGTTATAACTTAAATATTATAATTAAAAAATTATTTTTAGCAATAAATATGCGTTGTGCAAAATCACTTTACAGCAATTATTTCGACACTTTTCTATCTGGATATCGTTATTTGAATAATGCGCAGCACATTCTTCAACAGAATCACATTCGTGTTTGTATGCGCACAATAAGCGTCAAATCTCTAAAACTTTTGCGTTGACAAAAAATTAAAATAGAACATTTAATATTATATATATTTTTAAGCTTTATCAGTATGTATAATAGTAGCAACTATATAGTGAGAAGTTTGTAAATTTTCGTCATTATTATTACTTTCATCAATTAATGTGGAATTCCAGAAGGGCATTCTATAACATTTTTGATGTACTTCACTTATAGGTACAGAAAAAATATTTTCATCTAATGTGGAACTTTTAAAAATGTGCAGTGCCGAAGATAAAATACCAATATCATAAAATATATCTATATCTAAAAATTTTTTTAATACTAAATATTGTGAATTATCAACTTCAAAAATATTGATAACAATACAAATAGAACCATCACGTAAGATGCAGCAATTATCACGTACATCTAAACTGAGCAAGATTCCATTAAATATAATCTTACGATATTGATTACAATTAGCAATATTACATGGAAGAGGGCCTGCATTATGCCTCATGGATAAATGAATTGAGGAGTCAGTGTTACAATAGTCAACTACTGCATGTGCTTCCATTTCGACGAATCTGTTTGAAATTTGTTGAAGAACAGAACCAGGTTTCCTACAATATTTTTTGAAAATAGCCATATTATTTTCATATGGAAAAGCTGAGAAGGAATCTAGAGGCCCTAATTGTCGCACATCATCTGTAAGGTGAATAAGACCGTGCACGTTATAAGAATTAAATGTTGGACCATAAAGATTGATACATCTAAGAACAAATTTTTGCAATGCAAGCTCAGCAAAATTCAAATATGTTTTTGATGGTGATGTTGAAATCAAAATTCTAATTGCTGCATGCAAAAGTAAAAAGTGTTTGTAGACTTCCTCATTAAGAATACGATAAGTAACAACTGGACCTGTATACAGAAGAAATTGTCGAAATTCTGTAGCTTTGTATTTAGTATACTCATTAAGTGATCTAGGACGTCTCACGAAATCAGAAGGACAATATGTTGCAAGTATTTTCAAGCGTGTAGATATACGAGAAATAGATAACGCGGATAACTTTGTAAACTGTGAGTATTTTCCAGTAATCCACGCAGATAATAATTTTTTTACAACTCCTAAACACACAAGATGCATGTACTCAAAAGGCACTTGAGAAACCATTCCTATGGGTAATATGGATAATGGACTTTTACCATCTTTATGATGATCCTCATCTAAACATCTAATGTATTCTTCATTGGTACGCAAAGAATGATTAACATCACAGTAAATATTACGTCCTTCACATGTAACACCAGAAATTTTACATTTAGAGCATGGATGACTGGACATATGCCCTCGATGATTGAGAATAAAAGCACGAGCTGGTGCATCAGCTATAAAGCATCTTAAATGTACAACAAATTTTTTTCCACGAAAGGTAATACCTCCATTAACTAATATATTTTTTATATCCTCAATAAATTTCTCAAAAAATGTATTTGCATTGGTTGGTTTTGCAGAACCTTTGTATATTTCTACGACTATTGATTTAGAATGCTTAATGTTTGCAAGTCTACATTGAATTGGCCAAATATGAATACTTCCTGATTTGTCCAAATAACATCCATCGGTACTAAAATCAAGATCTAATTCGCTTGGAAGAGATTCTATTCGAAAACGCTCAAGTTCTCGGAAAATACGTGTTGCCACATCAAAATGAACATATTCACCTGGATCAACTTTATAAATAATAGTTTTATCTTGTGGAGTATTTATAAGTGTTCTTACATCTTTTGGTAAGTTACGAAAACAAGAATGTGTTCTAAGAAGAGATAAAATATTATTTCCTTGCACATGAGAAAGATTATTTTTTATGAAACAGGATGCTAACATTTCTTGAAATGATGGCTCAACTGAGGAAGTGCTGACAGAAGACAAAGTATTATCAGAAGGAAGATCATCGTCACTATCAAGAAGATTATCATCTTCAACGTTTGTAGAACATACATTATCGCAAATATTATTTTCAATGTTATTTGTAAAAGTATATTTTGCATATGACGTGTCCAATGTATTAATATTTAAATCTGTTAAAGTAACATTATTTAAAGGATTAATATTATTTAAGGCTTTTAAAACATTTTCTGTATAAGTATTTTCTTTTTTTTTATATTGTAAGTTAATTTTCATTTCGGATTTAATTCTTCTTTGTTGCTTCTCACTCAATTGATGCCATTGTTTTCGCGAAATAGAATGTTTCAATAAATAAGGCTTCATACTTATCTGATGTGTCTCTCACTCCTTTCTTATTCTTCATTGATGAAGAATATTATTCTGCAGTAGTCCAGTGCCTTCCTTCTTACTGATGAACTTTCGCCCAATAATTCGCTCAATTTTTCAACACAATAAAAGCTAATTCTCTTTAGCAGCTCTCGCTGTAATGCGCGGTAATTGTCGTTGTCAAGTAACAACAATAAAGTAATAACAAGCATTTGTTTTCAATAGTTACTATCGCATAGCAACGTAGCTCGGCTGACTATGTTTGAAATGCTAGCAAATTTAAATATTTAAAACCTATATCACACAGTGTATCTTTTTATATTAGTTTTTACTAGCCACTTATTATAACAAAGTTAACAATTTATTGCAAGAATGTTTAATATTAATTACAATAAGTTTTAAATTTTTGATAAATTATTAGCTAGCAAAATAATTTGCATATATACATGATATAAAATGTAAAATATACATTGTCGCAGTCTAAATTAATAAAAAGTGTGTCTCTATAATTACTTTTAACTAATTAAACAACTTTTTTTTGAATTATAAAAATTTATTTTCTATCAAAATATAACAATAATCCTGTACATATTTAAATATTATAATTTTCAAATGTTTGTAAAACTTAATTATAAATAATACATATAAAGATGCTATATTTATGTTTTTAAATGTATTTATGCTTCAATGGCTTTTGTAATTTAACAATAATCTTATTTACAAATATCTTTTTTTAACAGATAATTGGAAACCTTAAATTTTAACTTTTTATCATGCAACTCATAAAATATTGTTATTTTGTTATTAGTTGCATAATATGTTTGCTAATAATAAATATTTTTTAAAAGCAAACTTAAAATGACATCATGTATCATTTCTTATTTCTTTTCCTTATAAGCGCATAATATTATATAATATTTAAGGTATATTCTTAGAATATACTATAATCTTTTAAAAATATATTTCGAATATACTTTAAATATTATATATTTTGCGCTTATAGAGTTATATTTTAATGCTTTAAAAGTAAAAAATAGCATCAACCATTGGTTGAACAATGAAGCAACTACTTACTTCTTTGTTCAACCAATGGTTGACGCTACTTTTAAGCGTCCCATGAATTTGCACCTTTATATTGTAATCAAGATGCATACATTACAAGTGCAATTTATTACTTTAGTTCATTATATATACATAATACCATTTTGTCATACAAACAAATTATTTTTCTTTCGCTATCTTTTAAAAATGAATATAATATTATTTTCAGATACATGACTAATTGTCAGACTGACATTATAAAATTTATTCATCACAAGGTATTTCTTACACACAATTATAAACGTTTCAATTAAAATTGCACTTGTTATATATACATATATTATTATATATATATATATATATATATATATATATCCTATCATATACATGTATATTTACATTATCACAAGAACCTAAATATGGTTTGATCATAGAAGAATTTTTGTCTCGTTATATCTTTTATCACATGAGTATAGTAAACAGGGAAAAGCATCTTAGCAAATTATCCCTGACATTTTGTATCAATCGAGCAACGATAAATTAGATGTCATAATTTGAAAATCACAGAAAAATATTTTGTCATACATTAACGAAATCATCCGGATCACTCATCTGCGCCGATAAACTGAACGCAGTGTCTGTACTAGTTTCACTATTCAAACTCTCGTTTACAAAAGAAGGTTTTACATGAGCGGAGTCGTTCATTTCTCTCATCAAACCCGCCATATCGTCATCAGGATCGATTTCTTGCGCCTCGCCCACTACATCAATCTCCATCGATTGATTGTCAATCATTGACACTTCTCGAGTCGTAGGTTTCTCCTCCTCGAACTAAAAATAAATTATACATAAAATACATTTGGAAATAATTTGTTTCAAATAATCATAAAGACATTCAATTAATCATCTTTGTACCTTTACAGGCTCCAGTTTGCATGACGGCGGCAAGTTCATATGAAAGACACATGAGAATCGAAAATAACAGGCACAGGTTCATGACACTTTACATCCGATCGTATCGCTCCGCATGCCTTGAATAAAACTTGATGTTGGTCCTGTTGTGATCATAGAATAAAAAATGATAGATTAAAATTACATTAATTATATAATCGCTTCTAAAACATAATATAAATATATATGCACATATACCTTTAGAATATGTTTGCGACAATGTTTAGCCGATGGAAAAGTTCTTTCGCCGCATTTCACGCCACCTTCAGTAAACACACACTTGGACATATTTGGCGGTTTCTGAGTTGGTTCAGTTTCCTGAAGTGTATTATTATTATTATTTTTGTTATGCAATTGATTTATATAAATAATGATATATTTATAACATATTACCTGTGCGCGACGTTCTAATGATTTCTTATAAAGTATTGCTTCAGTACCACTCCGTCTGTGATAGCGATTTAAAGCTTTCAACTTTTCGTAAAGTTTCTTTTCTTTCGCAGTTTCCTTAGTCTGATCATGTATACTACCTGCATATTTTTTAAATTAATTTTTTTTACTTATTGAAAAATATAACAATATTCTAACTTGAATGTTTACTTACAAAACGTTTCCTTTTCTTTCTTCAGGGCAAGTAAATACTTTCGTCTTTTTTCTCTCAATATATATTGTAGCCTTCTAAATTGATCGATATAAAGGGATTGGAGCCTAATCAATTTTTCCCTTGCAATATAAACCACCTCCTCCGCGGTAAAAACACCGGCGTGCCTTAAAAAATTGATACTAACAATTGGAAGAGTAAGCAGTATCTTATCTTTGCGCAAAGCACAACTACAACGAAATTATATGAAAACAAACACGCGCACTTTTTATTTTGAAAAAATATAAAAAGCAGATGAGAAATTTAATGAAATTATAATAATGCAAGTTTGTAGGAATGCAAATAAAAAGTTATAACAATTAGTCTTAATCACACAAGTATTCTGTTATGTAGACAAAAGTATATCGTATAACTTTCTTTAAAATTTATAAAGTTCTACAAATTAAAAAAAAATTAAAACTTAATTATCTTTTGATTCTGAAATTTTAATTTAAAATCGCGAAATGAGTATAATTTTTTAAATAATGATTTAGAGATTTTTATCGTAAACTGTTAAAATAACAGAAATATTTAGAATGATAACATTTCAACTATTAATATTAAATACGCTTTAAAAAACCATAAATGACCATCATCAATATAATTTATAAATAGACTCAGACATATTTTGATTATATTACAGCAACAAAAGTACAAAAATATATTAAAGAAATAAGAAATGACATAATATCTCATTTTAAATGTATTATTAAAAAAATATTTGTATGTATTTATGTATACATTTATATCTATGTTATGATATATCCCATACAACACAAATCTTTTAGTCATATTACAGCAATGTTGCAAAAATATTGTAGCAACATTGCTGGAATATAATTAAAAGATTCGTGCTATATGGTATATTTACCCTCTTATATATATATACAGGGAGATCCCGAAAAACCTTCCGTCTTTAAAATGACGTATTCCTGATACTATTCTAAGACAATTTTTTCTTTACCAAAATTTGATTTGAAGCGTAGTTTTTGAATTATAAGCAAAAATAGTTAGTAAATCATGCGTCGGGTACAGGAGGCAGGCAGGGGCGGCCCGACGCGCCGCGAGCGCGGGCGCAGCTGACCGACAGGCGATTACCACTGCATGAGTCACTAACTATTTTATCTTATAACATAAAATTATGCTTGAAATAAAATTTTGGTAAAGAAGAAAATGTCTTAGAATTACATCAGGAATACGTGTTCCTTAAAATAATGTTAATTATTAAAAGTTATTCCGGATCGCCGACCGTCGAACGTTGTAATCAGCTGATTGCTACACGCGATGTATGTATGGCGGAGTGTGTGCGTAAAAGAGAGAGAGAGAGAGAGAGAGAGAGAGAGAGAGAGAGATTGCTCACTCACCTTGTAGCAGCGTAGCGAATCTTTATGCTACGTATTGTTGTAACTGCTGCACGATTATCAGATCGCTGCACCGCTGATGTTAGAGATGCGCGACACATCGAAACTTTCTCACTTCGAAACACTTTTACACTCGATTAACACAGATTACGCGATAACGAGTTTATTATTCTGTTTATTACTCACTCGATTCACATCGTTTTATCGAGACTAAAAATTACTTTAAAAGAAACGCGAGAGAACACATGACTCGACGCGAAGCGACGGACCGCGGAGACTGCGCGACCACGAGGGTTATGTGTTGCCAGAAACGCGACACGCGACATCTAACAATAAACGACTTGCACGACTGACGCGAGATAAGACGAACAATCGGCTAAAACTTTCTCATTGCGAATGCGGTAGAAAACATGAAACGTATAAAACATGAAACGTACTTAAAATAATTAATTATTTATTATAAATAATAACTATTTTTAATCATAATAAATAATTATTATTTTAAAAAGCATGTGTTATGCGTTATTACATTTTCGAAACTATTGCATTCACGATGCGAAGATTTCAGTCAATCGCAGGAATAATGTAATTAACAAATTACATTTGGGAAAATTTATTTTTATTCTGCTCACAATAAAATGTTCCAACGTGAAAATGTATTGGTCGCTCTGAAAAGAGCGGATTGATTAAAAAAAATTTTAGAGCAGATGCTCAAAATGCCCGCCATCCATCCTAACGCAAGCTCTCATGCGTTTTAATAAATTTCTTTCGACGTTTTCCATTATTTCTTCGTCGATATTCCAAATAGCGAATCGTAATCTTGTCTCTAGATCTTCGATATTTTCGGGAAGCGTTTTATAAATGATTTCCTTACAGTATCCCCATAAGAAAAAATCTAGAGGGTTGAGATCCGGAGATCTTGCGGGCCAACGTATCGGGCCGTATCGACCCATCCAGCGTCCAGGAAAATTCTCGTTCAAAAAATTTGTAACAATTCTGGCGTTGTGTGGCCCAGCACCGTCTTGTTGAAAGATAATATTATTTCTTTCAAATAATGGCACATCTTCCAGGAAATGTGGTAGATTTTCTGTTAAAAAATCGACGTAGGTTCCTCCAGTTAAAATGTCTGGAAGAATAACCGGACCAAGAATTTCAGTGCCCATTATTCCAGCCCATACATTAATCTTCCAACGAGTTTGAAAATTTCGTAATCGCGTGACTCTCGGATTTTCTTCGCTCCAAAAGTGCATATTATGCACATTAAAAATTCCTTCTTGTGTGAATAGCGATTCATCGCTGAATATCACACGAGAGGAATATCTTGGATCTTGATCGACGTTTCGCAAAAAATTTTCGCAAAACGTTCGTCTTGCAGGGTAATCTGCTGGTCGTAAATGCTGCACGCGTGTATAATGAAACGCGTGCAACTTTTCTTCTTTTAATATTCTTTGTACGGTTGTATACGATAAATCATGTTCTCGAGCGACTACCCGAATACTTGTTTCGGGATTATCCTCGAAAGTACGTAGAACTCTTTCTGTATTCCGTACATTTCTAACGCTGCGATTTCTCCCAGCGTCATGTTTGTTCGGCAGGACACTGCCAGTATCGTATAATCTTTGAGCTGCTCCAAGTATGACATGACCCGATGGATGTCTTCGGTTTGGATATAATTCGGCGTATCTTCTTGCAGCAGGATTCTGCTGCCCGTGACACTCGCCAAGTGCCATCAGCATGTCGTAGTATTCTTGATTTGTGTACGCTGCCATATCTTCTTCGCGCTTATTGATATCGCTTATTGAGATCGCTGATAATCGCAAGCTTATTGATTGCATTATCGATCGTGCGTTTAATTTATACGATCTTCGCTGGGGGTCTGCGTCCCTCCTCGCCTCCCGCGACCAATCGCTAATAAGCGTGCGCGACATTCGCGATTGGTCGCGGGAGGCGAGGAGGGGCGCAGACCCCCAGCGAAGATCGTATAAATTAAACGCACGATCGATAATGCAATCAATAAGCTTGCGATTATCAGCGATCTCAATAAGCGATATCAATAAGCGCGAAGAAGATATGGCAGCGTACACAAATCAAGAATACTACGACATGCTGATGGCACTTGGCGAGTGTCACGGGCAGCAGAATCCTGCTGCAAGAAGATACGCCGAATTATATCCAAACCGAAGACATCCATCGGGTCATGTCATACTTGGAGCAGCTCAAAGATTATACGATACTGGCAGTGTCCTGCCGAACAAACATGACGCTGGGAGAAATCGCAGCGTTAGAAATGTACGGAATACAGAAAGAGTTCTACGTACTTTCGAGGATAATCCCGAAACAAGTATTCGGGTAGTCGCTCGAGAACATGATTTATCGTATACAACCGTACAAAGAATATTAAAAGAAGAAAAGTTGCACGCGTTTCATTATACACGCGTGCAGCATTTACGACCAGCAGATTACCCTGCAAGACGAACGTTTTGCGAAAATTTTTTGCGAAACGTCGATCAAGATCCAAGATATTCCTCTCGTGTGATATTCAGCGATGAATCGCTATTCACACAAGAAGGAATTTTTAATGTGCATAATATGCACTTTTGGAGCGAAGAAAATCCGAGAGTCACGCGATTACGAAATTTTCAAACTCGAAGATTAATGTATGGGCTGGAATAATGGGCACTGAAATTCTTGGTCCGGTTATTCTTCCAGACATTTTAACTGGAGGAACCTACGTCGATTTTTTAACAGAAAATCTACCACATTTCCTGGAAGATGTGCCATTATTTGAAAGAAATAATATTATCTTTCAACAAGACGGTGCTGGGCCACACAACGCCAGAATTGTTACAAATTTTTTGAACGAGAATTTTCCTGGACGCTGGATGGGTCGATACGGCCCGATACGTTGGCCCGCAAGATCTCCGGATCTCAACCCTCTAGATTTTTTCTTATGGGGATACTGTAAGGAAATCATTTATAAAACGCTTCCCGAAAATATCGAAGATCTAGAGACAAGATTACGATTCGCTATTTGGAATATCGACGAAGAAATAATGGAAAACGTCGAAAGAAATTTATTAAAACGCATGAGAGCTTGCGTTAGGATGGATGGCGGGCATTTTGAGCATCTGCTCTAAAATTTTTTTTAATCAATCCGCTCTTTTCAGAGCGACCAATACATTTTCACGTTGGAACATTTTATTGTGAGCAGAATAAAAATAAATTTTCCCAAATGTAATTTGTTAATTACATTATTCCTGCGATTGACTGAAATCTTCGCATCGTGAATGCAATAGTTTCAAAAATGTAATAACGCATAACACATGCTTTTTAAAATAATAATTATTTATTATGATTAAAAATAGTTATTATTTATAATAAATAATTAATTATTTTAAGTACGTTTCATGTTTTATACGTTTCATGTTTTCTACCGCATTCGCAATGAGAAAGTTTTAGCCGATTGTTCGTCTTATCTCGCGTCAGTCGTGCAAGTCGTTTATTGTTAGATGTCGCGTGTCGCGTTTCTGGCAACACATAACCCTCGTGGTCGCGCAGTCTCCGCGGTCCGTCGCTTCGCGTCGAGTCATGTGTTCTCTCGCGTTTCTTTTAAAGTAATTTTTAGTCTCGATAAAACGATGTGAATCGAGTGAGTAATAAACAGAATAATAAACTCGTTATCGCGTAATCTGTGTTAATCGAGTGTAAAAGTGTTTCGAAGTGAGAAAGTTTCGATGTGTCGCGCATCTCTAACATCAGCGGTGCAGCGATCTGATAATCGTGCAGCAGTTACAACAATACGTAGCATAAAGATTCGCTACGCTGCTACAAGGTGAGTGAGCAATCTCTCTCTCTCTCTCTCTCTCTCTCTCTCTCTCTCTCTCTCTCTTTTACGCACACACTCCGCCATACACACATCGCGTGTAGCAATCAGCTGATTACAACGTTCGACGGTCGGCGATCCGGAATAACTTTTAATAATTAACATTATTTTAAGGAACACGTATTCCTGATGTAATTCTAAGACATTTTCTTCTTTACCAAAATTTTATTTCAAGCATAATTTTATGTTATAAGATAAAATAGTTAGTGACTCATGCAGTGGTAATCGCCTGTCGGTCAGCTGCGCCCGCGCTCGCGGCGCGTCGGGCCGCCCCTGCCTGCCTCCTGTACCCGACGCATGATTTACTAACTATTTTTGCTTATAATTCAAAAACTACGCTTCAAATCAAATTTTGGTAAAGAAAAAATTGTCTTAGAATAGTATCAGGAATACGTCATTTTAAAGACGGAAGGTTTTTCGGGATCTCCCTGTATATATATATATATATATATATATATATATAAATTATGTATCAATCTCAGTCTTGTTTTGTCTATGCTTGCTGTTAATTGCCCATGCTTGCTTGTAATATCTGGCAGTAACAAACCTGTAAAATTAATAAAATTGTAATAAAATTAATTTTATTTCTTAAGTCTTGGGAAGTTTTTCTCTTTTATATTAAATTTTGTTACCTTAAGAATGATGAAAATAATATCAAATTCTCTGGTAATTCTTTTGCAAATATAGCTCCTTTAAGTTTAAAATATTTATTTTTAATTCCAATGGATTACATATCGAGACATTAATTCCGATCTAGTTTTCTGCATTTCAAGTCATGATCTGAATGTGTTGAGATAACCACCAGCTAAGGAATCCTTGGATGGAACTTGATCTCTTTCTAACATAACACAAGCTATCAAAATCTTGTGCCAAAGTAGCTGCTTCCAGATTACAACAGATCAAAGTTTTCCCAAATATATATCTGTATATATAAAAATAAAAGAATTAAATTAATAAAATAAATAAAATCTGTATATATGATGCAAAGAGAAAAAGTTTTAATTTAATAATTTTTATTTTTTATATACTTTTACCTTAATGCCTTATCAAATTTATGATCATAATTCAACTTGGATATCATGGGTATAGCATCAGAAGTCTACGAATATAAATATCCTTTACGTGAAGTCTATTTATAGAAGCATAAAAGTCATTTCTCCTAGCAATCGTTGATTGTTCATTTTTTTTTAAATTTTTGTGCCGAATTTATCAATTTCCACAAAGTGATAAAACAAACGATTCTCTACAGGCACTTCAACAGTTATATAAATGTTCTTGTTGCAAATGAAGTTCTCATCCATAATAACTGGCTTACTTCTTGGACCATATATCTGGCCATTTATCTCTTTCATCCTATAATAAGAGATAATAGATATTATAGCCCGAGAGACTATAACTTATTTTAGTAATTATATAAAACATTCGCGAATATCGTAAAGAACATTCGCGAGCCGCGCCAAGAACCGCTAACTCAGCGAACTACCGTCGCTCACCGGAAACGCGAAAGACGCTAACGAAGGAATTCGACTTTGAACTTCCTTCGTTTGCATTTTGACTATGAACGCCACAGAAAACCCCATGACCATATATGGTCATGTTGCCAGGCGATCCCCTCCAAAAAACCCTTCAAAACAGAGGGAATAAAAGCCGTCCACCGCAAATCCGCGGCGGACAGTCACAAGTAATAAATCAATCACTAAAGTAGTGCCGAGTGCTAAACCGTTAAAATTGTGCAACGAAGACACCCAAAGAAATTGTAAACGCTCTAAATCTATTTACGAACGATTCGAGGAAAGGACAACGAAGAGAAGGCTCGAAAGAAACTGATAAGAATAGAAGATATTAAGTGAATATATATTTGTAAACTAAAAATACAATAAAAACTCTAAAGGATAATACGGTTCTATTTTATACTCCCGGCTACCCCACACCCCGTGCCCCGCCGGGCACGACAATATGTTTTCTATAATAAGAGATAATAGATATGTTTAAAATACTTTACTAAAATGTTACTAAAATAACTTTAAAAATTATTTTTTTTTACCTTCAGTAATGAATTGACTGCCACGATCTTGTTTAGCATATAATTTTTATATTTCTGTTTTTTTGATTATATAATTCTAGCAAACACTCTTTCTCGATGCGTTTCATTTGCTCATACTATATTAAACACATTTTTTAATGTTCACACATACACACACACACACACACATATAAATTAATAAGATAATTTTTGCATTTAATTTTACGAATTTTATCAACATAACCTTACATTTTAGGGCCGGAACACAGACTCTTGCTTCTTCTTCCTTTAATTTGAGTGGCCCCTAATTCCCAAAAGGAATATAAGATACTGGCCAAAAACTGGTATACGGTGCTACTGTCGAAGCCCTCGAGAGAGGGAGAAACTCAAAAATTAATTAAAATAAAAATCACGCGAAGAACGCGCAAGAACACGTCGCGCACGAAGGATCGGCCGCTCGCGAGTCGCGCGAAATAAATGGACACTCTTTGAAGGCAACTAGGAACTTTAATGCACAACACAGAACACAAACGATAACGTTATAACACAGAATAATAATACGAATAGCACAACGGATCGGCACGGGGGAAAACGCGTCCGCACAGCTAGACAGCTGGCTTCAAACTCAGCTGACGGTCGTTGTTTATCAACATTCTTCTTGACGACGGGATCCGGACAACGGCAGGGCCGTGATGACTCGGGCGCGCGCGTAACAGTATTATGCAAAAGTGATGCTCTCGGCCTTTGAAAAAAATTAAAAGATAAAACACAAATTGAAAACTGAAAATAGCTAATGAATGAGTTATTTGCGTGTGGCACAGGTCGATATAATTGGCTATGGTCAATTGCAGCGTAGTCAAATGGGATGCTCCCATCAAATTCTTTATGCATACGTTTATGCATTTTTATACAAGTATAGGCCGCAGCACACACTTTTGCATAAGCGCATAACCATAAGCATAAGGAAATTGATTGGTCCCCAAGTATATGCATAAGAAAATGAACCAATCAATTTTCTTATGCTTATATGATTATGCGCTTATGCAAAAGTGTGTGCTGCGGCCTTTTGTCTGGATTTCATATTAGGTCTGAAGAGACCATTTATGTCGCGTTTGTTATGTTCGCTTTCGTGATGAAAGCATTATTCTATTTTTATTTGTTGCTTATTATATCAAAGAAAGATAGAATGAAGCCCATTCTATAATGGCAGTAAGCAATACAGAATAAGGAGTAAGAAGTAAGATATTTGATGAATTAAAAACCGAGAATAAACCGAAATGGGCAAATCTCATCATTTCATACTCCTTTGTTTGTATATAAATATTTTAATTAATATAATAAACATTAAATATGAATATTTTACAATGTAAAAATAATATTTATATACAGCAGCAATGCAGCATGCTCTGCCGTCATACGATTACATTTAATTTTTAAAATACAATTTTAAAGAAATATTTTAAAATAATTATTAAAATAAACATTAAATAATATTTATATAATGTTTATTTTAATAATTATTTATTTTAAAATATTTCTTTAAAATTGTATTTTAAAAATTAAATGTAATCGTATGACGGCAGAGCATGCTGCATTGCTGCTGTGTTTCTGCTGTTATAGCGTGCTTGCACAAGTTTGATATTTCTGATGAGATTTTGCTATTACACTGTGACAACAGATTATGCGTACTCTCAGTATGCATTCTGCCGACACATTATTCCAGCATTGAATTGTTCTATTTATGCTGGTAAAACTCTGCTTTATTTCTGCTGCATTTCTATCATTACATCGTAACACACGTTATGCTCAACTTTTGCTGTGTTTCTGACAACATTAACTGAAACGGCATATTTTGCTAGAATATTAACAACATTCTGCTGACATAGTATGTAACACATAAATTGTAAAACGTGCTCTATCCGATTTTGCTATCTGGGTATATATATATATATATATATATATATATATATATATATATATTTACAGGGTGTCCCATTTAACTTGACACATCAAAATATCTCGTAAAATCTAAAAGATACGAAAAAATGTTTTAGACAAAAGTTGTATGGTTTCAAGGGGGACATAAGATGTCATTAGTTTGAGCTTGAAGAGTTACCTGAAGGTCACATGAAAGTCACCACCAACTTTTTAAATGGGACATATACTTTTGCATATTCTTGTAGCTTATCTCGAGAGTTTTCCAAAACACTATAATTAAGTATTTTTTCATTAATTACTTGTTGAGTTATAAGGCTTGAAATTATTTCTTAATTTTACATAAACCATAAAATATCTTGTAAAATATTTATTTTTCGATTACCTTACCTTAATACTTTTATGCACAAAATAATGAGAGGAATCAATTGGTGTAACGAAAACACATAGTTGTTACTAAGAAAAAATATGTAATTTGCAATTAACAATTCCATATTTTTTTTTTAAAAACAACTTTATGTTTTCTTTACACTAATTGATTCCTCTCATTATTTTGTGCATAAGTATTAAGGTAAGGTAATCGAGAAATGAATATTTTACTAGATATTTTATGGTTTATGTAAAATTAAGAAATGATTTCAAGCCTTGTAACTCAAGAAGTATTTAACGAAAAGGTAGTTAATTATAGTGTTTTAGAAAGCACTCGTGATAAGCTACAAGAATATGCAAAAGCATATAGGGTGTTCCATTTAAAAAGTTGGTAGTGACCTTCATGTGACATTCAAGTGATTCTTCGAGTTCAAACTAATGATACCATCTTATGTCCCCCTTAAAACCATACAACTTTTGTCTGAAACATTTCTTCATTTTAGGAGATATTTCAATGTGTCAAGTTAAATGGGACACCCTATATATATATATATATATATATATATATATATATATATATATATATACACAGGGTGGCCCATTTTAATTTCCCCAGCCAAATATTTCGGAAAATAATGAAAAATCAAAAAAATGTTAATATAAGATGGTACCATTGGTTTGACCTTGAAGAATTATTTGAAGGTCACATGAAGGTCACCTTCAATTTCTTAAATGGAACCTACATTTTCTCATTACATATTCTTGTAGCTTATCTCGAGAGTTTTCCAAAACACTATAATAAAATATTTTTTTATTGAGTACTTTTCGAGTTATGAGGCTTGAAATCATTTCTTAATTTAACATAAACCGTAATATATCTAGTAAAATATTCATTTTTCGATTATCTTGCCTTAATACTTTTATGTACAAAATAATGAAAGAAATCAATTGGTGTAAAAAAAAACACATAGTTGTTTCAAAGAAAAAATATGTAATTGTTAATTGCAAATTACATATTTTTTCTTACAAATAACTATGTGTTTTCTTTACACCAATTGATTTATCTCTTTATTTTGTACATAAAAGTATTAAGGCAAGATAATCGAAAAATGAATATTTTACTAGATATATTACGGTTTATGTTAAATTAAGAAATGATTTGAAGCCTCATAACTTGAAAAGTACTCAATAAAAAAATATTTTATTATAGTGTTTTGGAAAGCTCTCGAGATAAGCTACTATAATATGTAATGAGAAAATGTAGATTCCATTTAAGAAATTGAAGGTGACCTTCATGTGACCTTCAAATAACTCTTCAAGGTCAAACCAATAGTGCCATCTTATGTCCCCCTAGAAACCATACAACTTTTGTCTGAAACATTTTTTCGATTCTTCATTATTTTCCGAAATATTTGGCTGGGGAAATTAAAATGGGTCACCCTGTATATATAATTATCATTATACATGTAGGGAATATTTCTGCGTAACTATATTTGTGTCTACGTAGGCAAATGTAATAAATGACTATGTACAAAGAGAAAGCTGAGAGCGGCCACCTCGCTTTAACGAGCACATTGTCTTAATGCGCCGCCTGGCAAAGTGAACGTTAACTACATTCATTACAGTCGATAATAATACATGATTCGTATCTGAGCTATGGTTCGTGTCTGAGCTATGGTTCATGTCCGAGCTATAGTTCATATCCGAACTATTCACATGAGATGGACATGAGAGTTAGACAAGAGCCGATAATCGTTCTGCTTTTGTCTCACCAATGATGGCAGATCACGCGACGGTAGGCATGAGGCGAGCGGTGATTTTCTATCGTAAAGCTCATGTCTCCTTCCATTCCTTGTCGGCCCCGTTTCATCTTTCACGCGCTACATTTTATATAATTCGGATAGGATTTCGAGACGACTTCGAGCGCCCAATACATAGAAAAAAATTTATTTATTTATTATAAAGACATTTATTAAAAATGTTTTTTAATAAAACCTTTTCTTTTTATTTAAAATGATTATATCTGTATTTTATAAATGCTTGCAACTTATATTATTAATGTTTTATTTTATATATTTTTTAAATAATTAATTTGAAAAATATACATATCGATGATGCGAATGATATCTTACTTTGATGCATTTGCATGTTAGTGTTAGACATGAAAAACATAATGTAATACAACATCTAATGTATCGAATGCTGTGAACAGTTTTCTTGTAAAAAAATAAAGTTTCAATAAGATTACTCACACATATACGGCACAATACAGCATCTAATGCGCTAAATATTGTATTACATTATGTTTTTCATGTTTTTATGATAAATATCATCCTGGCTCATGTAAAAGAATTACGTTTCATTGTCGTGATTTCGCGGCTATTTGATGCTATGAAACAAGTAATGCGCGATAACACAATGGAAATAATCAGTCAGCGTAGCGAGCTTTACAAGTGACGTTCGATTCTGCGGTGCTTCATTATCTGTGCATAACAGATCTCTTCTATTGTTATAAATTTATATTTTTTTTAACGATCTGTGAGATCTGTGTATTTTGCAACACGTGTTATCGTTTCTTTTATAGAATACGACACATTATCTGTAAATATTTCTGCGTGTACACGTACGTGCGTGTATGCTTTTATTGTGTCGGTTGTGTAATTTTTTTATTTTTTATTTTTATTTTTTATTTTATCACGTGTTGTATTTCTCTTTTATTTCTACTTTTAAGTTCTTTTAATTTTATTTTTTTTTGTTTTGCATTATAATAAACAACAATCACTATGTCGAGTCAGTGCCCTGTAGATAGTTATTATGATAAGTGCGTGTACAAAGAGTGTAAGAATGGGAGATTTTCGCATGAGAAACGGCTATTCCAATTTCCAATGCAAAAGGATACAAGATGCAATACATGGATACGCAATACAGGTATATTTTTGTGCAATAATTGTCATTATTTTATTAATTTTTTGTCTTTTCTGTTCCCAAATTCAATACATATTATTTGTTATTTTATTATTTTAATTATTATTATTTATTAATTTATTATTTATTATTTATTAATTTATTATTTATTATTTATTATTTTAATTTTATTATTTCATAAAATAAAAATAAAAAAAAACGACAGCAGTAAGATTCGAACTCGGGTCAGCGCCGTGACAAGCAGACATCTTACGTGAATTGCTATGCGCTATTACGAAGTAGCGCTTTATCGAATTGATTATAACCGACACGCCTGACAGTAAATTTTTTTTATCAAACATTCGATATACCAATTGCTATGTCAGCTTGAAGTAAGCATGTAATCGTAATTTTCATAATGAGTTATATTTTTGTTACAGGAAATACAAGGAAATACAAAGTTGGAAAAATTGTCTGCCAATACCCTTAGAAAATTAGGAATATGTGAAGATCATTTCGTTATGACATCATTTACAAACACAACAAAAGTACGATTAAGAAAGGATGCTGTACCAATTGCGTATGAAAACGCTGGCTCAAATTCTGCAAACGAAAATGTTGAAGTAGGTGAAATGCAAAGAGATATTACAGAAGCACTTTCACCCAACGATGAAAATCTAATAATGGAGGAGCAAATATCTGAAGAGTGTGCTCTACGGACATACAGGCCTGTAGCTTTAAATTTCGAAATATCTGCGAAAGAAGAAAACGTAATGGAATGGATGCATTGGAACCACTCATACATTAAGATATTGAATGTAAAAGCAACGAAAGAAATGTTGAATGCAAAGATGATAGCATTGCAAAAAATAATAAAGAAAAAAGTGATCTAAAAGCAAAAAACAAAGCATTGAAAATTGAGAATTTGAATTTGCGGCAAAAAATTAAGTGCTTAGAATTTCGAATTCAAAGGATGGCACAAACATGTAAGTGTAAAAATTCAAATAAAAAGAAAGAAAAGAAAAAAGTGCTAAAAAATTTAATAAATGTACAAGAACTGCATCCTGTAGCAAAGACCATGATACATTTACAACTGCATACAACACGTACACGATATACTGAGGAAGAGAAAATACTTTCAAAACAATTATATTATTATTCAGCGTCAGCATTTTGCCGTTTGAAGAAAGCAGGTTGCAATTTCCCTGGACAAAGAACAACAATTAGAAGATGGGTAGACGAATATAATAGAAAATCAGGATTTTGTGATATTATATTTCAAAAATTGAAAGAAAAAATTGCACAAATTCCTGAGGAAGAAAGAATGTGTGCCTTGAAATGGGACGAGATGTTTATTAAAAGCTATGAAGAATATTCCTCAAAATTAGAACGAAATAGAAGGTCTTGTTGATCTAGGACCTTTGGGCAGACAAACAGAAAGAACGAGGTGCGTTTTTGTCTTTTGCCTTGATAGCTTAAATGCACGTCATCCATGGCGACAACCATTGGCATATTATCTTCCAGGTAAATGTATGAAATCACATGAAATAATTCACTTAGTTGAGATGTGTCTAGATAAATTGAATGACACAGGTGCGAATGTGAAACTTTTGACATGTGATCAAGGTACAAATAATCAAGCCACTTATAATCAACTAGGCGTTGATGTAGAAAATCCATATTTTATATATAATAATAAAAAATATTATACTTCATATGATGATTTTCCGCATCTAGTAAAAAGATTAGCGAGTTTTCTTAGAACACATGACAATATATATGGCAAAGGAGAAATAATTGCATCATATTCTGATTTTGTGAAAACCTGGAGTATTGATAATGCGACAAAAGGAGGCTCTAATTTATTGTCCCATATTTCAAGGGCACATATTAATCTAAATTGTTTTGAAGCAATGAATGTAAAAAGAGCGTTTCAATTATTTAGCCATACATTCGCATGTGCAATTAAAATAGCCGGTGACTCAAAAGAATTAAATTCAAATATATTGGAAGCGACAGCTGATTTTGCAGAGCATATAAACAACGTAATTGATGCTTGCAACTCCTACAGTTTTAATGTCACATTCAGCGGAAAACGATCATTATCAAGGAAAAATCCAGATATTGAAGATCTGTTATCAAACTTTGTGCAGTGGTGTTCAGGGTGGTCAAAATTTTCGGACAGAATATATCAAGTTCCTTGTTTCAAAGGTTTTATCATTACGACACAAGCAATTTTTGCTTTGTGTAAAGAACTTGTAAGTAAAAATGAAGAATTTGAACTTGCAACAGGTTTATGCAACCAGGATTCAGTGGAACATTTATTTTCAAAACTTCGGCAACGAGGAGAATTTAATTCAAATCCAACTGCAAGAATGGTCCGACTATCAATTAGACATATATTATCCACTGGTTACATTCAGACAAGCGATAAAGGCAATGTGCAATGCTCTGAAAGTGAAGCTCTCATTAATTAACCGAATCAAATTATTAAGACGGTTGAAAATTGTATGAGTGCAAATAATGTTGTTGCTGTTGATGATGTTGAAGACGATGTTGATGATACCGATTTAGTAACAGAATTACTTGACAAACATTCAGACATTCTTGAGGAATATGATGTGGACATAAATAATGTAAGTATACTTAATAATTATGATGATAATGCAATAACATATTTTGCAGGGTATGTCGCACGACGATGTATTGAGAAAAATAATTGTGAGAATTGTCGTACAACAATATTAAAAACGCCAATGGAGGATATATTGAATACCGTGAATGTCCCAACGCAGACGAGGATGCTCCAACAGTTACAAAATTAACTCGACCAACAAGCCTCTTTATAAATATAATTAAAACACAGTTGATGAGCTTCAATCGTACGTGGCAACATCATTGGGCATCCACACAGATTCTTGAGAAGATTACGAATGAAGATATGTATGCAATGAATAAAATGCATGCCGGATGGTTTGATATAAATGATAAGTGTTACAATCACCGCATGCAAGCGTTAAAATTTTTAATGACAGTTAAAATATATTCCCGTACGCGATACAATAATCATGCTGCAAAGGTAGTGAGTACATTTAAAAGAAAAATAAAAAACTTGTTAAATAAGTAAAGTTTTATAAAAAGATTACAATATTATAAAATAAAGAAAATAAGTAACATAGAACGTACTTTAAATTCTTATTGTAACATAAAAGTACGAAAATATTTCCTTCATTTTTTTATATTATTAGTAACTTAAAAATCGTTAAATATATTTTAAAGATTGTTGTACTAATTAATTTAAAACTGATTTTTAATTTACTGACATTTTCTGTTCAATATGGAAAAAAGAAATATGCAATTTTCAATGTCATGGAAGATCGCAATCACAGTTAAAATTATTGCATAAATGTCTGATACTAGTAAATCTATCACGAAAAGACAAAAAAATAAAACAAAAAGTTATAATGCGACCATGCCATGAAATTGGGAAATCATATTTAAATGTTAAATACTATTAATGATATCCTAAGATACAAATAATATAAATATTTTAAGGAAATGCATTTATGTTTATCTCATTACTCGTTGGTGGTATTCATATATAAATATTCATATATAATTAAAGGGAAAGATGTAAATAAATATCGTGCAGATATAACAAATATATAACAAATCACATAAAAATATAAAACAGTGATTTTGAATAAATTACACTCAAAAGAGACGTCTATAAAAATACAATTAGTATAAACATATAATTACAGAAAAAGAGACGTAACATACATACTCATACACTTCAAGGAAATCTACATATAGATTTCCCCGTGATAAGATTTGCTAGTCTTTCATTTATGCAATTTTTTTAACTGTGAATGCAATCTTTACGTCATGCTTAATAATGTCAACGAGAAATAAATTTTTTTTTCTAAACTTCGAATTTAAATACACGTTCTATGTTACATACAATAAGAAATATGGATAAAATTATTAAATAATCATGGAGACTAAAATTAGTACACAGAAGAGATAGCTTACTATAAGAGATTATCTCAAACTTAGAGTGATATTGCAAAAAAAGTCACTTACATGTGTTATGTACAGATATGTTTAATTACAATTAAAAATTAAAATTTTTATGTATAAAAGTCTAAATAAAAAACGTTATACATGTTATTTGAAATGAAGCTACTACCTGGTTTCGCGAATAACATCTATATGTATACTTCTATTTATTAGTCAATTTGTTTTTCATTCTGGTATAATTATATTAATATATAATTACTTATTGGCGAAGCCAGATATTAGTATTATTTATTTACAACCTAATCTGTCCTTATTCCAAATATTTGTTCTATATTTTCCTTATTTCCATAATATTTTATCTTAATCGACACATATATTAAATTACTACAAATCTTTTCTCAGTCCGAGTCCGCGGCGGACGGCTTTTATTCCCTCGTTTTTGGGGGTGTTTTGGAGGGGATCGCCTAGCGACATGATCATGTATGGTCACGGAAGTTATTTCGTGGTGTCCAAAGTCCAAGTGCAAGCGAAGGAGGTTCAAAGTTGAATTCCTTCGTTAGCGTTTTTTCGCGTTCCCGGTGAACGTCCTTACGCGTGGTTCGCTGAGTTAGCGGTTTTGCGCGGTTCGCGAATATTCTATTAGTCACAGTCGTTAATAATAAATCAATCAATAAATAGTGCGACATCGTGAACTAACCGATATACTGCGCGACGAATCACTCAAGGAAGACAAACGCTCTAAATCCAAGAACGAAGCGATACAGGAAAGGACGATAATAAGAAAAAAGGACTTGTAAAGAAATCGACTAACAGCAAAACACGAGAATCTATTCATGTAAGAGATTATACAGAATAAACTATTTTATAATAAAGCACGTTGCGGGATAATCTGAGGACCTGACTCCAATTTCCCGGCTACCCCACACCCTGTGCCGCGCCCGGCACAACATTTCTGGTGGCAGCGATGGGATAGCCGAGGACCATCCCTGGATCCTTAACGCCTGCAACAAAAAGAAAATACAAAATTAATAAACTGGAGAGAGCAACTGTTATATTAAAGCAGATAGACTCAACCAGCACGCAACACATACGGACGATAGTGATAAAAGAAATCACGGTCAAGCAGCTGAAAGTCGAAAGGAAACACCAGCGCTCAAGAACCAATGTCGATCCACGGCCAAGGCAACGCAACGCAGACGGACAACGTATCGCCGACGGACAACGCACCAACGCGGGACAACGACCCACCAGCAGCGACAGCAGTCGAGCGATCTGATAAGCAACCCGATAAATTGCGACCATGCGAATCACCGTACTACAACCGTAAGTCGAACTTTATCTAAATGTCAGCGCCGCCAAAACAAGTAAGATTTAAGAGTCCGCGATTTCTGAGCGTGCCAGCTCGATTGGCAAATAGATTCGGAACTGTAACTCCGATACGAGTAGCAGAAGAAGCTGCTCGCGATATTCGTAGAAGCGTACGGAAAAATTTAGAAGAGGATTATTCGAGTTCTGATTTATCCGAGGAACACGAACCGAGTAATAACGATAATTCGGTACAAAACGGACCAAGTTGGTACGAAGAAATTATTCACCGATATCAGTTGATATTAGTTTATTCGAGCCACGTGCGCAAGTAAATATGGACAACGAAGCCGTCGATAGAGAAATCCAGCGCATACGAGCGCAATAGGCCGAACTGAACGTAGCCGCGGCTTATGAGGACGCAGGTCAGCCGGCCGAAGGAACGAGTAACATATTACTCGCCAAACTCGTACACAGTTTTTGTGAAATGCAAACCGAAATGCAGTACATGCGCGAACAAATGCAAAATATGCAAACCGCACAAGCAAATTTAAACGGAACGCGAGTAAATGCAAACACTGTCCCACTCGACGTAACTTGCGGACGCACTCAAAGCGATATCCGAAACGGACGTAGCGCAGCCCCGCACTATGTAACATTAAAAGAAGCGCGAACAATGATTCCCGAATTTGACGGAACGACGCAACATAAATTACAGGAATTTTTAAACTCTTCCACGTATGCGGTACAAAATATTAACCCCGCAGATGAAGAATCGTCAATTCAAGCAATCTTATACACTAAATTAAGAGGTAGAGCCATGCAAGATTTCGAAACGCGAAACATCCAAACATTTGAAGAATTAAAAACACAACTCGAAACTAGCTATCAAGCAAAACAAAGCACAACACACTTACAAATAGAATTCAATTCTCTAAAACAAAAGTCGAGCGAAACCGCCCAGGCATTCGGCCAACGAGTCGATGCCCTAGCCATGAAACTTTATGAGGCCATGGTGGGAGGGGAAGAACGGCCCTCTTCATTTAAACAAGCAATACACGAAATCATTAAAAAACAAGCACTAATAAATTTTCAAATCGGATTACGCGACGAATTAAAAATTCTGGTGCGATCACAACGATATACTTTGCTCCAAGAAGCGATAAATGGCGCGAGCGCGGAGGAGAAGCTTATCGGCCCACGAGCATCCGGCTTCTCTAATAAAAATTAATTCGACGCTAAACACACGCGACCAACTCGAGATACCAACATACAATGTTATAAATGCGGAAAATCTGGACACTACGGACACGATTGCCGTAGCAGTAATAAATATACGTTACCAAATTAAAAACATTCAAACAGGCTGGATAGAGAGCTGGAGATCATTATTAGTCCGGAATTATACAAATTAAATAAAAGTAAACAATAAAAGGTTAAAAAATCCGTTTTAATAATACATAGACATTAAGACAATTTAAGAGCAGACGTTTCGACTTATATTTAAGTCATCTTCAGCGCATGTTAATTATCGGAAAGTAAGCGGATCCTGTACGCAGTAAACATATTAATGGATTTTAAACACGGTAGGAAGATTATCTTACGGTTGTGTCCATAGATCAAAACGGACTTTACAAGTTTAGGTTAATAGGCCTAAATTTTGTGCGGTTCTAATGAACGTTTGTCAAGCCACAGATCGATAGTCAGACTATAAAACAATAAGTAAAGCACTTGTCAACATCAATTCGCAATAGGTACATTTAAAAGGAGGTTTTAACTAATGAACAGAATAGAAAAATTATTTTTTTAAAAAATTAAAAATTAATTGAAATCAAAGTAAGATGTTATTAAAATAGTGGGAAAAAGAGTAACTTACAGATACATGATAAGTCCGGATTATATAATTTTATCTGTTACTGGAAAACTTTATAACACTGTATGTTACTTCCTTCATCGAAGGTACGAATATAAATGACAGAATATCGTTTATTGTACAGTATTAATTTTTCTGTGCATGACCTCAGGCGTCAGGAAGTTTATTTATTAAACCATTATATATGTCAGGAAAGCATTCTGTGTCTGTTTGTGAATTTAAGCCCTTATGTTGTCGTTTAATACAAATCATTTCGGAAATTAGTCTTTTATAGTAAAAAGTTTCACTGTTTAAAATCTTTATCTCATCCCATTTAAACTCGTAATCAAAATTTAATCTATGCTCTGTGATGACAGATTTATTTGTAGTATTTTTATTAATATTCTTTTTGTGTTCGTTTATCCGAGTACTTAATTTTCTGCCTGTTTGTCCTACGTATGTTGCGTCACAATTCTCGCACTCGATCTTGTACATGGCATTAGTGTGAGAGCCTTTAGGAATGATATCTTTACGGGCCTTAATTATTTTATTCAGTTTGTTAAGGCTAAAATATGATAAGATCGTATCTGTGTCTTTAATAATGTTCCTCATATTGTTAGTCAAGAATGGAAAAAATAAAACATTATCCTTTTTAATTTCATGTTTATTAGCGGTACCCTCATGTAACAGCTGACGAAGTCTCTGATTAATGTTGTCAAATATAAATTTTAGAGTATAGCCATTACCAAGCAAAATCTGGACAATATCTAATATGTTATTACGAAGGAACTTAGGATCCGACAATCTGTAGGCTCTGTCAACCAGACTGAAAATTGTGCCTCGCTTTTGACACTCAGATGTTGTGAGTGGAAATTTAGGTATCTACTGGAGTACATTGGTTTATGATACCAATTAAAATGTAACCGATTATTTTCGGATATAATAGTGATTTCCAAAAAACTTAGAGTCTTATTATTTTCAATTTCAACAGTGAACTGTAGTCTAGGGTTAAATGAATTGAATGTCGTTAGTACGTGGTCAACAAGATCGAATGGGCAAGCCGTAATAATGTCGTCAACATATCTATAGTAGAATGGTGGTGTAAACTTAATTGTATTCAAAGCTTTACTCTCTAAATCCTGCATCACAATGTTAGCTACAATTGGAGACAAAGAAGAACTCATCGGAGTGCCAAATAATTGCCGATAATATGTGCTATTAAAGGTAAAGTAGGTGGAATTTAATAATGTGCTATTAAAGGTAAAGTAGGTGGTAAGTTAATGTGCTATTAAAGGTAAAGTAGGTGGAATTTAATCTCACTCCCAGTAAAAACTCTAATTTAGGGACCGTGTATTCTTTAATATAGTCCCACCTATTTGAAACACATTCCATGGCGAGATCTAAAGGAATGTTGGTGAATAGTGAAACCACGTCAAGAGAAATAAGTTTGTAATTTTCTTCTAAATTCACGTTCCTTAGTTTGTTAACTAATTCGAAACTATTTTCAATATAGCTGTTAGTTATGGGGAAACTTTTGACCATAATTTTGTGTAAAAATACTGCTAACTGATAAAGAGGAGTATTAACGCACGAAACGATCAGTCTGAACGAGTAACCTGGCTTGTGCACTTTCGGTAAACTATAAGCGCGTGGAAGAGTACCTTCACTGAATGATAAAGAGCGGTATGATGCTACTGTAATATACTCATTATTTTTCCATCTAGTTAGTAATTCACGTAAATTAGATATTAATTTTGTAACGTCGTATTTTCGGGCGTTTTTCACAGCGCGGATAGATCGCCGGTGCAAAGTTCGGAAAATAAAATATGCGGTGTGTTCGGTTTTTGTGTTTTTATTGTGATAATATGTATGAATGTACAGAGTGTGTGTGTGTGTGTGTGTGTGTGTGTGTGTGTGTGTGTGTGTGTGTGTGTGTGTGTGTGTGTGTGTGTGTGTGTGTGTGTGTGTGTGTGTGTGTGTGTGTGTGTGTGGTGTATAATATTTGTGTGCAACAGATTATGCGGTAATCAAAAGCGGCTTTAATTTCGGTCTCGATATTAGATGCCGGCCGGTACGAAGCGCGAGACGGCGCGAGTTTTTGCGGCGCTTTTTCCGCGAGGGATTCCGATGCTCCGAGAATTCTTAGATTCTCGGAATCGACGGGTATTTTCGCGGGACTGTTTATTCCCCGGCGCCGCGATTTAAAGTGTGCGTTCGATATATTCGGTCTATGCGCTTTAATAATGGCGGCGGATGACGTGATTTTATAATACGCGGAGCGCTTAAAATGTCGGTATCGATAACAAAAAAAAAGAATGTATGCGCTCGGTGGTATCGATGATCAGAAAATGTGCGCTTGGCGGTAACGGTAACAAGTAAATGCGCTCGGCGGTAACAATAAATGTATGCGCTGCACGTGCGGTATAGGAGCGTGTCGCGAAGGATGGTTTATGCGTATGCAGCTGGATCGGGAACTCCTGATCCGGGGCGGCTCAGAGCTCCACCTTCCGTGAGGGTTTCAGCTGCGGATCAGGCGGATTGCACTTTGCGTCGGAATCGAGAACACTCGTCTGAGACGGAGCACGTTTCACCTCTTGTCTTCGGCTATTTGTGCGTTCGGTAGGATCTTCGGGATTGCTTCTGAAACGTATTGCTTAGAGCGGATAGATCGGGAAAAATGTGATTGGAGTCAAAATGTGGCCCTTTTTATACGGGCTAATTGCCCGCGTCGGCGCGCGGCGGTATAATCCCTTCCGAACGGGTTTTCGAAAAACGGTACGATCGGGCCCGTTCGGAGGGATTCGGGTAGGAGCCAAACGCGGGCTTTCGCCGGTCGGCGGTTCGGGCCACATCTGCTTTGTTCGGCGGTGTTCGGTCGAATTTTGATTCGAACGGTTTTTCGGAAGTCTTAAAAAAGGTGGGCGCACCGTGCCCCTGCCTCTGCCCGGCGGGTGTTCTACCGGGCGGCAGCTTCCGGCGGATGTTATGCCGGGAATCGTAACGATGCACCGGAATGCATCGTTACAATTTATTGATGGGATTTTTATTTATAACGGTATAAGTCTCCCTATCTTTGAGTAACTCTTCTGTTTTTCGAATATATTCGTCTTTATCAAGAGCGACCATGATGTTGCCTTTGTCAGCTCGTGTGATAATTAGATTCTGGTTTTTATTGAGAAAATTATTGAGAAATTTTTCGTGATATCGTTAAGTTGGAGCAAGTATTTGTGAGTTTTTGTAAGAGGACATTGGTAGGAGGTTAAGGGATTAATCAGATTCATAGATCTGTTTCAAACAGTCGTCCGTTTAAAAGATGGAAGTTTTCGAAGATTATTTTCGTAATTGATTATAAATTCAGTTGTTAATTTCGTCCTATTAGTTACTGGTAAGCTAAAATTTTCACCTAACTGTAGAAAACATTTTATATTGTCTGGGATGTGAGTTGATGACAAGTTAATAAACCATTTTTAATAAACCATCATTGGTGTTTGATATATCATATTTAAATCCAGAAAACCAGGACGGTTCAATATCATTATTAAATCCGTCATCACTATGATTAGGCGAGTGTTGATTAGTAAGTACAGTGTCGGTGTTAAACGTCTTTGATACATTTAATGGTCTAAAAAAGTGTATCGATCTAATGTCAGGTCTTTTGTATTGTTTGTCTAAAATTAGTTCGAACTTTCGATCAAACCTCTTGCGTGTATTGAAATTAAACGTCCATAATGGACCACTTTGTCTATTGAAAAATGGCAAACAAATATCTTCAGGGATGTAATTCCGTAGTTGTTGCGTCGTGGTATAGATGTAGTCATAATTATATTTAATGGTTTTGTATGAGTTATTAATTTCTAGTTTTAATATCTTTTTTAAAAAATCGTTCCTAATCTTTTTGAAGTCATACACAGAATTACAATTTTTCAAATTCAAGTTGACTTTACTTAGTATGTTTTCGAAATGTGAGGGGAAAACATGATGATGTTGGCAATCGCGTAAAAATTTAATCTTTTGTTTATTTACAATAATATCTCTGCGAATACGTTACTAAAACCGGAAAAATCTACGCGAATAAATACTTTAAATAAATTTTGCAAACATTGTAAAAAGACCGGACACACCCGTGAGGAATGCTGGAGTTTGAACGGGCATCCTAAAATAAATAACACTAACAACCGTAATTCCAAGCCGGTTAATAAAATAAAACATAAAGAAGGCGTGCGTGAGTAAAAGATTCAGCATAGATAGAGAAAAAAGAGCACCGACTCCTCAAGCGATAGCGAAAAGGAAGAGCAGGATGAAGCAAGAAAGAAACAACCGCGACCTGCCTTAGAGTATCGCGTAACGCATGTTAAAAATATGCATGCATCACAGAAGGATGAATTACTGCAAATAACACTACCAATCCACAAAGTGAAAGGTGAAAAAATCAACATGCTGTATGATTCCGGATCAACTATTTCTCTAATCAAACTAAAAAATCTAAAAGATGACGCAATGATTTACAAAGAAAAAATTGCACTTACCGGAATAAGTGGACATAAAATATATACATTAGTAAAAATGAACGCTACAATTAAGATTAATAATAATCATAAAATTAAACATGCTTTTTACATAATAAGAGATGATGTAGCGATAGAGCACGAAGGAATCTTAGGATTAGATTTCTTCACAAAGCAAACGGCAACATGCAACTACAAGAAAAAACAAATAACAATAAAAGATAGCACATTGAAATTACATTCATGTAGCAAAATCATTTTGAAACCACGCAGTGAAACAATAGTACGAGCCGCAGTTAATCGGATGGGGATAATCCGAGCCGAAGAAACAACACCAGGAGTCTATATCGGAAACTATCTGATGGACACAAAAAATTTTTCATCCTGTGAGCATGATAAACACAACAGACAAAGAGATTGAAATGCCCACTCCAATAATCACACTAGAAGACATGGAGGAAAATACAAAGCAAATAAACAAAATAGAAACAAAAAGGAAGACTAAAAATACTATTTCTCGTAAACAACAAATTTGACAACTACTGCGAATACAATACTTAAATAAAGAAGAAGAACGAACACTCTTGGAAATCTGCGAAGAATACAATGATATATTCCATCTGGAAGGAGAACCTGACATGCCCCGCGACGGTCGAGCATGAGATAAGCACGCGTGCCGACACCGCGCCAGTGAATGTGAAATCATACCGATTACCCGAAAAGTAAGGCGGAAGTAAATCGGCAAATACAGGAAATGCTGCAAGATGAAATTATCAGGACAAGCACGAGTCAATGGAACGCACCATTATTAGTAGTACCAAAGAAGGCAGATGCATCAAGAAAACCGAAACTCCGAGTAGTCATAGACTTTCGGAAACTAAATGAATTAACCATAGGCGACTCATTTCCGTTACCTAATATTACTGATATTCTAGACCAACTGGGAAATGCAAAATATTTCAGTACATTAGATCTAGCGTCAGGATATCACCAGATCCCAATGGCTGAAAAGGATAAAAATAAAACAGCTTTCTCAACTCCCTACGGACATTACGAATTTAATCGAATGCCGTTTGGACTAAAGAATGCACCAGCGACTTTTCAAAGGCTGATGAATTCAGTGTTAATGGGAATGCAAGGACTTAGATGTCTGGTCTACCTTGATGACATCGTCATATATGGATCAAGTTTAGAAGAGCACAACAAGCGATTAAAAGAAGTTATGCAAAGATTGCGAAAAACTCATTTAAAATTACAGCCAGACAAATGCGAATTTTTACGCAAGGAGGTAATATATCTGGGTCATATTATTTCCGAAAACGGAATATCTCCAGACCCATCAAAATTAACGGCAATAAAGGAATTTCCGGCGCCGAAAAAGGTGATATCCAATCCTTTATAGGATTAGTCGGATATTACAGAAAATTTATCGAGAATTTATCAAAGATCGCAAAACCGCTAACAAAATTAACTAAAAAATCAAAAAAATTTATGTAGACAACAGAGCACCAAACAGCATTTGAAACATTAAAAGAAAAACTAATGACTGCACCAGTGTTAAAATATCCTGATTTTACGGAAGAATTTATTGTGACCACCGATGCCTCCGACTATGCGATCGAAGCGGTGCTATCACAAGGAGAGGTAGGTAACGACCGACCGATTGCTTACGCCAGCAGAATATTGACAAAGGCGGAGCAAAACTATAATACAACAGAAAAAGAGTTACTAGCCATCGTTTGGGCAGTAAAACATTTCAGACCGTATGTCTACGGAACAAAATTCAAAATAATAACAGATCATAAACCACTAATATGGTTATTTAATGTTAACGATCCCGGATCACGATTGATTCGATGGAGGTTAAAATTAGAAGAATATGAATATGAAATAATTCATAAGGCCGTACGAGCAAACGCGAACGCCGACGCATTAAGTCGCAACGCGATACCCGGTACGTCAATAGAAAAGGACGAAAAAATTCTGAAGATAGAAAAAGAAGAAGAAGAAGAAGCAGACACTGATAATATAAAAACATACACAGAAGAAGAGAAAAAACAAATATTATCAGAATATCATGATGCATCTATAGGAGGACATCAAGGAATTGAACGAATAATTAAAAGAATCCGATTACAACACAATTGGAGAGGACTAACTAAAGACGTAGAACAATACATTGCGAAATGTGAATCGTGTCAAAAAAATAAATTAACAAGAAAAAATAAAGTTCCTTTAATAATTACCGACACGCCAAGTAAACCATTTGAAAAATGCGCGTTGGATATAGTCGGACCACTAACTATTACCAATAACGAAAATAAATATTTATTAACCTTGCAAGACAATTTAACTAAATTTAGTAAAGCTATTCCAATCCCGAATCAAAAAGCGAATACTATCAGTAAGGAATTTGTTACAAAGATAATACTTGAACACGGAATACCGGAAAAAATTTTGACCGATCAAGGAACTAATTTTATGAGCGAGATATTTAAAAATACGTGCAAACTATTAAAAATAAATAAATAAAATAAAATACAAACAATCGCGTATCACCCAGAAAGCAACGGCGCGTTAGAACGATCGCATCGAACATTAGCGGAATATTTAAGACACTATATAAATGAGGACCAAACAGACTGGGACGAATGGATACCGTTCGCGATGTTCACATATAATACGACGCCGCACACCGCTACAGGATATACACCCTTCGAACTGGTGTACGGACATCAAGCCGAAATTCCGACAGCATTAACAAAACCGCCTAAATCAACGTATAATTATGATGATTACGCGCAAGAATTAAAAGAAAGATTACGAGCAACAAGTCAACTCGCAAAAGAACACCTCAAAGAAGAAAAATTTAAAGCCAAGAAACAATACGATAAAAATACAAAAGATACACAATTTAAAGTAGGAGATAAAGTGTTAGTATATGACGAAACACTACGACGCGGAAGATCAAAAAAGCTAGCGTCATTATGGACAGGACCATACGATTTTAAAAAAGAACTCCGATGTAAATTATACAATCAAAAAGGGGAGGAAAATGCTACGCGTACACACAAATAAATTAAAACTATTTATAGAATACTAAAAATAAATACGCACTAATAATAAATATTTACTTACCCATGTGGGCGACCATGTCCACGGCCTGTGGGAGGCAATGGCTTCGGCAAACGCAAGACGGCCCTTCCCCTCGGCACCATATTCTGGCCACCCCGGCCCAAGCGCAGGAGGCGCTCTACGCGACGAAGCGCCCACATAGAGCGCAAATCCTCAAAGTTTCGAGCCTCCTCCGTTCGAAAAATTTCCAAAAAGTCCCACTCCCACTCAAGGGACTCCCGGGCAAGAGAGATCAACTCTTCAACCACTCGCGCACCCATATCAAAATTAATCGTGACCGGTAAGGACAACGGGCCACGTAAATATGGTCAAGATTATTCGACGGACGTTCATTTCCGTTCGATAACCGTTCAATAGTCGATCGATGTTCCGGACGATAATCCAAATTTATTAATCGACATTTCGGTACCGAGAACATTAACCGAATGACACGTAGCGTCGACGCATAGTTTAATTTATAAACGGCCTCGCGAACTTTTTCAATAATTGACAAGATTTCATTGTCGTTAAATTAAGTATTCGCGACAATGCCCACCCTAGCATCCATATCCAAGACGTGTCTGTACGAATTTCATCACGAGTACATATTTCCTCTGTATTGCGACAAATGTAAGATCATGTACACCAACACAGACAGTCTCATATATCACATTGAATGCGCGGATGTCTATGAGAACATGAAGCGCGATATCACCAGATTTGACACGAGCGATTATGCGATGAACAATGCGTACGATATACCGCTTGTAAATAAAAAAGTACCAGATCCTATGAATTCGGTCATTATCGCACCGTTATTTTCATCCTCTATCAGATCGAATTCATCGGATCCGGCACTTTTCCGGTCTGATAGAGGATGAAAATAACGGTGCGATAATGACCGAATTCATCGGATCCGGTACTTTTTTATTTACAAGCGGTATATCGTACGCATTGTCCATCGCATAATCGCTCGTGTCAAATCTGGTGATATCGCGCTTCATGTTCTCATAGACATCCGCGCATTCAATGTGATATATGAGACTGTCTGTGTTGGTGTACATGATCTTACATTTGTCGCAATACAGAGGAAATATGTACTCATGATGAAATTCGTACAGACACGTCTTGGATATGGATGCTAGGGTGGGCATTGTCGCGAATACTTAATTTAACGACAATGAAATCTTGTCAATTATTGAAAAAGTTCGCGAGGCCGTTTATAAATTAAACTATGCGTCGACGCTACGTTTCATTCGATTAATGTTCTCGGTACCGAAATGTCGATTAATAAATTTGGATTATCGCCCGGAACATCGATCGACTATTGAACGGTTATCGAACGGAAATGAACGTCCGTAGAACAGCTATTGAACGGTCATCAAACAGTAATTGAACGGTCATCGAATGGAACGAACGCTCGTCGAACGGTCATCGAACGGTAATGAACGGTCATTGAACGGAAACGAACGGTCATCGAACGGTAATTGAACGGTCATCGAACGGAAATGAACGCTCATCGAACGGTCATCGAACGGTAATTAAACGGTCATCGAACGGAAATGAACGCTCGTCGAACGGTCATCGAACGGTAATTGAACGGTCATCGAACGGAAAACGAACGATCGTCGAACGGAAACGCACGCTCGTTGAACATCGAACGAACGATCCTCGAACGGTAATGAATGACCGTTGAACGGAAATTACAAATGGATCGATGAGCTATCTCGACTCGTTGCAGAGTACAATACGCGAAAACATCGCACCATCGGTATGAGAAGGTTTCACACCTAATTGGACGACCGAAGTGTTTAAGATTATCGAGGTGCAGAAAACTAATCCCGCGACATTCATACTCGAAGATTCGCGGGGAAATCCCGTCGCTGGAGGATTCTACGAATACGAGTTACAACGCGTCGCCAATCCCGACGTATATCTCGTGGAAAAAAATTTTGCGGGAAAAGGGTGACGAGGTTTACGTGAAATGGTTGGGAATGGATAAATCATACAACTCTTGGATTCATAAAAATAATGTGTTGTAAACATTTATTAAAACAAAATATGCGTATAAAATATATATAAATATAAAAATATATAATATAAAACGTACAAAATATATACATGGTTATGTACAAAATATACAATAAACAAAATATAGATTTATTTACAACGGTATCTGATAATGTCCCCACGGTAGCGTATCGGTGATATTGGATACGATATATCGCTTGTCGTCGTACGGACTCAGAGCAATTTTCGTCTCGTGGATCGTGTATACTTGGTGTAATTTAGATCGTATACACAACTGCTGACGCGTCATTTCAATCTCTTCGTTCAAGCACCGCGTGTAATCGTCAAACGTTATCGTTCTCGCGACAACGTTGCTCTTGACGCCTTTAACTTTCTTCGTATCCTTTTTCCCATTCACTCGTAACGCGTACATCTTTGCTCTGAGCCCGACGAATTCGGTCATTATGGCACCGTTGTTTTTATCCTTCATTAGACCCGATACCTTTTTATTTACAAGCGGTATACCGTACACATTTTCCACCGCATAATCGCTCGTGTCGAATCTAGCGATGTCGCGCTTCATATTTTTATCACATCCGCGCACTCAATGTGATATATGAGACTGTCCGTATCGGTATACATTACTCGACATTTGTCGCGATACATTGGCGCCATATACTCGTGATGAAATTCGTACAAACATGTCTTGGATATGTCAAGGATGCACATACCCACGTAAATCGGTTTGTAGAATTTCACCTCGAGTTTACGCAATTCCACAGCGATTAAGTTTTCCGAAAAAACGCTTCTGCTGTGGAAATTTGGTTTCGCGATCATCGCCTCTGCACCGTATCGTCCGTCCCACTTTGTTAATAATTTTACATCGACACGATTCAGCACATTTTCCATCGTTTTACCAAACACCGCATTATTCATTAATTTGTATAAATTTTTTTCGAAATCATTTTTAGCCAATGTTCTGAAATGTATATTTAATTCTATGTAATTTTGAAGCCAGGGAGATTGAGAAAACTGTAAAATTCGATGTATTTTTGTTACACGAAGGCCATGCCGCGTACACTGCTGCAGGTTGCGGTAGTGTATCACGTAACGCTTCTTATCGTATAACGTTGCAAGCAGCTTGAATTCCCGCTTGCCAGGTGGTTTGTCGCGTGTCGGGCAAAACGGTAGGTCAGTGTGCGCATCGTGAAGATGTTGTGGGTACTCGAGGTCCACTTCGAGAATATAGCCCGTAGAAGAATCTAGCGCGATGGATGATACGTCAAAATTTGACACATCGTCGACCCATCGAAAATCAGCATAGGGCAGCGGTTGACACATTGCCCATCCGTACAAATTATTTACATCAAAGTACATCAAGTACGATGATGGTTTCGTACGATGGATCGTACGGCTCCATGTACTTGTTATTAGCGCGAGCGTATCTACCCGAACATTGGCTCAGATCACCGCGTATACCACGTTCGATGAACATAACCATGTCGATATCTGTAAGCAATTCGAAAATGATCTTTGTATGCTTCAACATGGCGTCCAACGTGTATCCGGGGAGAGTATAGTAATACGCGGGGTCGAGTCCGTAACTTTCGATACATTTATCTCGAAAGTTTTCGAAAATGTCAGCTAATAACAAGACATCAATTTTGAGGTACAAATCGCTATATTCACCTAGCGTCCGAATGGAGAATCGCGTCCAGACGTTCTGGGCGTGCGCGTAATCGCTCTCGGATACAGTTTCACCGGTCAAGGAACTGTAAAACGATTCGCGCGATGGTAAACACGTATCTTGCAACCTGTCAACGGAATCGATGTATTCGTACGGAAATACACCTTTTCGCGTTAACAAATTGAAATTTTCGGCAGATAAATTTTGAAATTCCGATTTTAAAATTTTGAGTTTATCTTTATCTAAAAATGATGCCAATTTATCGAGACTCGATGCGAGAAATTTGTATGAATCGATGAAACGTAATTTTATTTGATTTTTTGATTCTTCTTTAAAATCAACACTTTTGGTAAACGAAATATATTTTTCCTTGGTTACATGGTAATAACTCGATTTTCTCTTCGAATGCTGTGGCTATTTCCTCGATAATAAAATGAGAATCGTAACCGGATAAATTGTGAAAACTATGGGAATACAAAAAGAATCTTTATAATTTAAATTACAATTTGAATGTGCAGGACTTCTGTACCGCCCGGTCAGATGGCAATGATCGCGAACGCGTGTATCGTCTTGCGCGAATGGCTTTTCGCATATATGACAACGAGTGGCGTTATGGAATTTCTGCCACTCTTCGTTAAATTTACCATGGGGACATTTGTTTTTAAAATATTTTTTATACGTAACGCCAAATTTTTAAGGTCTTCGGCGAACCATGCTATACAATCGGCGCTTCGACGCGAATGATACGCTGATAACGATTCGTCGTACGAACAATGTACATAATAAGCTAAACTAAATACCCGATGGTGTTGATATAATTTTTCTTCTTTCGTCTTGGCCAGGACACATTCCAAGTCGGCGTACACGATGAATGGAAGCCGCTCCTTTCGATTAGGGTTGCTGAACTCGAGCCACTTGTCCTTGTCGCTCGGCAACCGGACGGCGCAATCGTTTAGCTTTCCGCAGTCGTATGCGACTGCAACTTGTCGTCCGAATCAAAATAATGAAGGCATCTGTAAAGGAAAAAAATTTTAATTAAGATTTATGTAACAAAGTGTATAACCTATAATTATTCAAATAATATAAAATAAACTTATCGATCACAGATATATCTTTGGCCATTGTGTTTGCTCAATTGCGAGCTCACGAGCCTGGATAAATTCTTGATCCAAGCGAAATGTCCCACGCTGTTGCCGTCTTCAGTGTACAGCAGATTCACATGTTTGTCCCGTTTCTGCTGCGAAAGACGTATCGGGACAATGTTTTTGTCTTCGATGTCGTACACATTGATTGAAATGTTATTTGCAAGTTTAAATTTCTTAATTTGATTAACAGTCACTGGAAACTCAATGTCCCGGAGATTCAGCACTGTCGCGTAATGCGGGTACGATGATTCCCGTTCCGCATGATTTTCGGCGGGATACAGAGCGGCGACCACTGCCCACGCGAAACACGCATTGTCCTTTGATTGCACGTTAACCATCGCTCTCTTCATCATAATCTCCCGCGGTAACTTGATGTGACATCCCGCGCGCATGGGATTGTACTTGTTAATATTTACAGTCAAGTTCAGTATTCGCGACAATGCCCACCCGCTGTCGCGTTCCTGAAACTCTTCCAGAGACGCTAGGGTGGACTCGATAACGCGCTGTTCGTACCACTTGCGTAAATCGGATGTGCGAAAGAGTTCATAGTTTCTCGTATTCACACTTTTATTCGCGTGTTTATCACCCGACACAAATTCGCCGTTGAATATAGTGTTCACTTTTACACAATTGTGTTTTTTTAGAGCGTCCTGCACATGTTCTATCACAATGTCTTTGGCATCTTCGAGAAATTGGCGCGTTTCGATGTGATTATAATTTATCACCGCACCAGTCGATACGCGACTCTCGAACGCCGTATCAATTTTGCGCTACACAAGTCCATTTTGACGCGCACTACATCCGGCACCCGCGTGTACGAAACGTCCACGTACCGAATTTTTCAAACCTTCGAGGCGCGTGATCCGAGCAATCAGTGATTGTCGATTTCCGATCGATAATCGCGGCGGTTTGATTCGACTTTGCTCTTCCAACGATTCGATGTACTCGTCGCATCGTTGCTCTCACACAATGTAGTTTTCCAACGAATCAAGCAAAGCGGATTGTTCTCGCAAAATTTGCTCTTCCATATTGCTAACGTACACTTGCAAAATTTAGCGTTTCCAATGACAGGTCTGATGCACTTTAGCTACTGGTGGGGTGCGTCTCTCTATTATGATTTATATATCGTCTCATGCATTGTTTTATCATCGAACATTCTAGAACGATTTCATCTTACAAAAAATTCCCCATAGTACCGTGTGCAATTTGGCCTTGATAATTTCACGTTTTGTCACGTACATTTGAAAAATTTAACGTGATTGCATCAGGGGCAACCGTACATCGGCGCTCGATTTTAGCGCTTTCAGCTAAATCTTTGTCTGGGGATGATGTATGTTTTAACCTTCGCGGTTATTTTTTCACTATTTATCACATACATTTGAATAATTTTAACGTGATTGCATCAGGCCGTACATCGGCGCTCGAGTTTAGTAAATTCAGCTAAATCTTTGTCTAGGGATGATACACATTTTAACCTTGGCAGTTATTTTTTCACTATTTGTCACTTACATTTGAATAATTCTAACGTGATTGCATCAGGCGCAGCCGTACATCGGCGCTCGATTTTTGCAAATTCAGCTAAATCTTAGTTTCGATGCAGATCTTAACCTTGAAAATTTCCTGTTTTGTCACGTACATTTGAATAATTTTGACGTGATTGTATCAGAAGCAGCCGTACATCAGCGCTCGATTTTAGCAAATTCAACTAAATCTTTGTTCCGTAGATGATGATGTCATCGCAGCCGTACATCGGCGCGACAAAATTTTGGAGGAAATTAAAATGTTGCGTCAGCAATAATCCCCTCTACATCATAATTTGGGATACTATTTGAATTGATATTGATTCTAATATGATTGCAGTATTGCATCAATCGCGCGTGTGAAAGATTCATCGCTGAAGAAATATGAATTTCTACGTTCCGATTCGAAACGGTGAAACTCCACCGTGTCAGAAGCAAAAATGCGACACGTAAGTTTAAATCGTTTAAAAAATTTGTTACTTATTGATTTTTAATATTGTTGTATAATTATTTATATTTTTATAGTATTCAGCCTCGTCGTGCGGCTCGTATATTTGGAAGAAGGTACGCTCTAACCCCGACGTCGTACAAGTATTTGGACATTGGAATAAGCGTTGGAGCTGTATCGTACGTGGAACTGATTCTCGGCGATAATCGAGGTAATCAAATAGTGTTGCCCTTTTCAACGTGGAATTTGTTGATGCGGAAGCAAGCAGACGTTGAACAATTTCTACAATCGACTACTCCCCCATTAAGAATTGGAGATTTAACGATTGAAATGTATCAATCGAAAATTGTAAAACTCACATTATGCGAAAATTTTTTGTACATGAAACCAGAAACGTTATTACATTTATTTAATTTTGAAAATTGTATCGATCATATGCACAATTGGTTATGCGAGAATATGTATCTCGTAAATGAAAAATTTAAACAATTTGAAACTGTATTACAACGTAATAATATTACTACTGTATGCGATGCTGTAAAAACAATACGTGAGAGTGATGTCTTTGACAGCGAATCTTTGACATTGATCGATTGCGAATTATTAACATGTGCTGTAAATGATATTCTTTACGATGCGTGCAATAAATAATTATTTTTATTCCATCTATGATTTTATTTCTTTCCTTCCATACGAATAAGAATAGTCGACAATTTTTCTCAACACGCTCCGCCAAAGATGTAGAGAAATGCTGAGGTAGATGAGACGCGATGCTCTAGTTGGAATGAGACGCGAGATATTAAAAAGATATATAATGAAGAGGAGTCTGCGACATTAGAATATTATTTCGTTGTTCTTTGCGTTTCGTTAGTCTTGTGTGTTTCGTTGATCTCTTATTATGGCTGAAGAAAACGTTTCTATCTTTGACAATGAAGATATGGATGATTGGATTGCTTCAGAGGCGGAAACAATTGAGCTTGAGAGAAAGAGGAGAGCGAAAACTAGTGTTGAAGAATTACTTAAGTATAAGCGGGAACAATTTTTGAAGAAGAATCTGGAAACTTCAGTTGTGCAATTTATAAGAAGTCGAGAGCTCGGCTTGAAAAATCCCCGCATAATTTCATTGACAGGATTTTTCAAATCTCAAAAATATTGGGCGAACTCGGTTGACAATTGTAGCACAAGTTGGTGCAGGTATAGAGAAGAAGATCCTAATCACACTGCAGTAAAATGTTATGGAAATAGACTACGTGAAGAACTTGAACAACTTGAATTATATGAAGACATAAAAAAACTCGAAGAAGCTGAGCATGAGAATAGGCTACTGCAAGAACTACTTGGAAATTTGAAGGTAAAAATATTTTTGTAATAATGTGTAACAAATTTAAAACATTTACAATTATTGTGTTTAATTTCAGAGTTTACGAGAGTATATGAATGGTCGACGAGAGGACCAAGAGCGGAAGTCCCTCAGCCTGACACATCGCCCCTAGGGCACATCGCTCTTCCAGGAGTGACCATCCCCTGACCCCCACCCCCGCATCCCCAAATTATTTTATTATAATATATTTTATATTTTATTTTATTATTTTATTATTTTATTATTATTATTAATCATAATTTATTATTATTAATCATAATTTAAGCACACACACACACACACACAATTGTATTAACACATACACATTTTTAATAAATTTTATATATTTTATATCCGTAAAAAAAAAATCTAATTATTTACCCGCCTCTCCATGCGTTCCCATCCCTATGTCTCTCTTGCGCTAGTTTTAAGTATTGTTATCTCTCATGCGTTAATCTCAACATTATCGTTCTCTCTTGCACGCGTCGTCTTTGCGCTATCGTTCTCTCTCGCACGCGCTAGTTGTAAGTCTTCGCGCTATCGTTCTCTCTTTCGCACGCGCTAATTCCAAGTCTCGCGGTATTATCGTTCTCTCTCGCACGCGTTGTTATTCTCGATATTATCGTTCTCTCTCTCTTTCGCTTAGAATATACTCGTTGTTCACTTACCTTTGCGTCGTCCTTCTCCCACCTATACGTCATCCTTGTCCCACGTTAACGCCATCTTTGTCGCACTCGTAGCATTGTCCTCTTCACAGTTTGCACTGTCCTTTTCCCATACGTAGCACTGTCCTTCTCACACCACCGTCCATCGATCGCGCCGCGGATCCACCTTCATCTCGCGGACCTCCTCGTCCATCGGTCGCGCCGCGGATCCTCTTTCACCTCGCGGACCCCCTCGTCCATTGCTCGCGCCGCGGTTCCTCCTTCCTCGCGCGTGACGTCACTCCCTCCCGCACCGCGGTTCCCCTCGCGCCTCACCCCCCCTAAGAGGTCCTGGATTAGAACTCTCCTAGTCTCACTACTATTGTACACGGGAAATATATTGTATTTAAAATAAGGATAGGTATATGCACATTTAGAAGATAGAAAAACTTCGTTTACAACTAACGCCAACTTACGCCTATTCGCTAACTCAGCGAATCACGCGTAAGGACGTCCACCGGAAACGCAAAAAACGCTAACGAAGGGATTCAACTTTGAACCTCCTTCGCTTGCACTTGGATTTTGGACGCCACGAAATAACCTCCGTGACCATACATGGTCATGTCGCTAGGCGATCCCCTCCAAAACACCCCCAAAAACGAGGGAATAAAAGCCGTCCACCGCGAATCCACGGTGGACAGTCGTTAATAATAAATCAATCAATAAATATTGCGACATCGTGAACTAACCGATATACTGCGCGACGAATCACTCAAGGAAGACAAACGCTCTAAATCCAAGAACGAAGCGATACAGGAAAGGACGATAATAAGAAAAAAGGACTTGTAAAGAAATCAACTAACAGCAAAACACGAGAATCTATTCATGTAAGAGATTATACAGAATATACTATTTTATAATAAAGCACGTTGCAGGATAATCTGAGAACCTGACTCCAATTTCCCGGTTACTCCACACCCTGTGCCGCGCCCGGCACAACAGTTTAAACATCATATATAGCACATTAATATTTTTTTAACATGGATGTATCATATATATATAACTGTCTTTGTATCTCAATGAGATACAAAGACAGTTATATATATATATGATACATCCATGTTAAAAAAAATTTTTTTTTGTATCGTTGTTCGGGATCGTACCTGTGAGTTGCGATTTTGTTTTGCCGGGACACACCCGAGAGGGTATCGCGAGTTTGCAAATCACGTGATTTCGCACTGGAGGAGTGACGGGATGAAATAACGTAAAATTGTTTCTTTGAGTATAACACAGTGACATCCACACAAGTGGCGATAAGTTTATTGCGTAAAAGTACACGATATGTATAATGGTGCGGTCCCATGATACGGAACGTATGCGCAATGCGGAATTGGCGGAATGCTCGTGATTGGTTTAACCTGTTTTACGTCTGTTCCGCCGATTTCTATCTGCAAGTTTCTATTTTATACACATTTTGTGCGGAACTTCGAAATTGTGTGTATGATGAAAAATGTCGAAACAGCAGATACCCGTAAGAATATTATTAAAAAATATTTTAAATAAGAGTGTAACAAGGAATGGTCCAACTAATGCTAATAATGCGTCAAATAATTGAGGTGCCATTCTAAAATAATCCATATATTTTTCTGTGTCTTCGATCAGCATTTCCTTTACAAGATTCTCACTTGCTCCTTGTTGAAATCTTCTTTCTAAGCTGAATATAAGTCGCATCCAATAGTTTCGTCGTTTTTTAATATTTTCATTTCTTTTTACAATTATATACAATGAATATAATTTTATCTTACGGCGTAATTCATTCTTTTTAAATATACACCAACTTTGTTTTAATTTACTTAACAATCCACAAATAATAATAAACAATTTTTCAGAATCCATATTCAATATTAAGTTGTTGTCAGTTTTGAAAGTTATATATGAAATTCATGAATTTTTTGACATATATGTGTGAATCCGATCCGCATAAATTTGTATTTCCTATGTCCCATGCAGCGGAAATACGGAAGCGTAATTTGCGCGAGCCAATAATGTACGCTGTTCCGATATAGACAACAAAAAAATCTATGGGAAAGAATCTTGTGATTGGCCAACACCAATTGCGCTTCCGCGTTTTCCGCTCCATGGGACATAAGAAAATATATTTCAACGGAACGCAATTGACGGAATGTTTGTGATTGAACGAACTTCGTTCCGCCAATTCCGCATTGCGCATACGTTCCGTATCATGGGACCGCACCATAAGATTTGTTAGCTTTCGATGCGTGTGCGATGCTACTTGAGGATTCGCGCACGTCGAGATTCGTACTCGGTTCGGCGAGATCGCACTATACAATTGTTCACTTGATATAAACGATACAACGCGTTATCAGCTGTTCGCGTGAGAGCGAGCGAGACAGCGCTCTATCTGCTATCTGCGTGAGCGAGCGAAACAGCACGATTCACGGTTGCACGCACGAGATTGAGAGAGACAGCGTTACATCAGCTGTCTGCGAGAGCGAGCGAGACGGTGCTCTATCGGCCGTTCGCGAGATCGAGCGAGACCGCACTATTCACGGGTGCACGCACGAACTTGAGAGAGACAGTGCTCTATCGGGCTGTCTGTGAGAGCGAGCGAGACGGCGCTCTTTCAGCCGTCCGCGTGATTGCGAGCGAGACCGCACTATTCACGATTCAACGCGAAACTGAGTGAGACAGCGCTATATCGGGCTGTCTGTGAGAGCGAGCGAGACCGCACTTTCCACGGCTGCACGCACGAGATAGAGAGAGACAGCGCTCTATTGGGCTGTCTGTGAGAGCGAGCGAGACCGCACTTTCTACGGTTCGACGAATGAGCGGAGGCACAATGAGAAATAGGCTCCACCTCTAACTTATTGTTAGAGTGGAGGCACTCCGATGAATCCCGGCACTCGCTCATAACGTTTACGTGTTGAACGGAATCAATTATCTTTAAATGAATTGTCCAATGATCCATCGCGATATCTGATATAAAATTCGTCTATTAAATATAATCGCGATTTGCACGTTCCACTGTTTCAAATGCGCTTGCAAAATGTCGGTTCTCGCAGCTCTATAATCCGACAATGACTTTGATAATTCGTTATAACTTTCCACGATTCTCGCAATTATTTCGTTATGACTCGGTAAGAACTAGACAAAGACTGCTCTATAACTTTTCATTACTCTCGCAATGACTAGATAGGATTCAACAGTGACTCCGCGGGAGAGAGCCTTTCTCGTATATAAGGAATCCATTGCGCATCGAATGATCCGAGTTGAGCCTATCCGGTTAAAGCACGTCGAATCGCGTGATTTTCCGATTGCCTAATTGGCCAGGATCATGTATTATTCCGCGATCACGCGGATCCTGGCTGATTTTGAAAAAACACCGTACGGAATTATATCGTGAGTTCGCTTTGGCACGCACGGATAGCGCCAGTATTACCGGGGGTGATATTTTCGCTCGAAATTCAGGGCGAATCCTGAACAATCGTCGTTTCTTTTTTTCTTCTAAATAATAAAGAACTGCCATTACTGCTAATCTTTTCTTTATATTGTTCTGCTTTATATTATTTTCATTTATAATTTTTGTGCACTCAATCATTCAATTATAATATTTTCTTGCTTGTAACATTGTTTATATTTATTTTATATTACTGCGTGTCTTAACGGAACTTTTCTTTCTAAATTACTGCTGAAGCCCTTTTCATGCTCAATACCTAGATAGCCAAATCTGTTACAACAGATTTTCGTCAAACACCCATTACAAATTTTAAAGGCAGAAAGACTACAGTTTGCATAGAGGAATTGATATGTTCGATCATGTTGCTAGCATGTCAGCAGACATACAACAAAATCTGTTCACATAACTGGATAACAGATTGTCAATAGAAACCGAGCAGAACTTGTTGATATAATTGATGGCACATTGATGGCAGAAACCAAGCAGGATCTGTGCAGCGCAATTTTGACAGCAGATCGGTAACAAAAACCGAGCAGGATCTGCGCAATGAAATTTGATATTAAATTGTCGACAAATCGGGTAGAGCCTGCGAGAGGCCTTCAATTGGGGGAATTGCCCGATTAGACACAGTACGATTAGACACAGCCAATTATATTAACCGATGCCTAAGGTAACTAACACGATCAAGCACGATTAGCCAATCAAAGCCAGTTGTGTCCAATTGTACTGTGTCTAATCGGAGGTGTCTCTTCAATCGGACACAGTACAATTGGACAGGGAGCAAATGGACACGAAACATTGCACACAGTTCATTTGGACACGGTTCAATTGGACACATAAAAACGCACACCCATCAGTTGGACACGTAAAAATGCACACCGATCAGTCGGCCACGAAAAAATGCACACCGATCAGTCGGCTACGAATAAATGCACACCGCTCAGTCGGCCACGTAAAAATACACACCGATAAATTGGCCACGTAAAAATGCACACCGATCAGTCGGCCACGAACAAATGTACACCGATCAGTCAGCCACGAAAAAATGGGGAGTGGCTCATTGGCACACAGTACAATTGGACACGTTGCAATTGCACCGTGCTATTAGACACATAAGATTGCGCATCGTTCGATTGGACACTTTACATTTGCCCATCGTTCAATTGGACACAGTTCTTTTGCCCACAGTTCTTTTGTGCACAGTTCTTTTGCTCACAGTTTTATAAACCCATGTGAAATCCCAGTTGCGTTGCAAAGTACACGCACAGACTGCACACTGGTCGTCTTTTATATTTTACAAATAAAAATGATATCCTAGAAATGAAGAAAATTGGATTTTCCAAAATCAATATTTGCTTTAAGTCACAGGAATCAGCCAATAATCTATCAACCACCAATCAAATTTTCAAAAGTAAAGGATATTCTGTATATGTTCCGTCGTATCACACTATGCAAAAAGGAATAATTCGTTGTGTAACCGCTTGATCTTTCGGAGGGAGAGATCTTGAGTGGCCTTGAGTCAGCTGTTGACGTACTTTCTGTGCAGAGGTTAGGCAGACGGAGGGGGACTCTCCTATTTCCTCCTTATCTCAAAACAATCAAATGTAAATAGTAACGTGAATAATATATTGACTCTTCTCGAACTATTTTGATTACATTCAGAGGTCAGACACTGCCAGATTATATATATCTTTATATGATAAGACATCCTGTTATTCCATTCGTTTCGAAAACTTCGCTATGTTATAATTATTTTCGTCTTGGACACATTGGCTCACAATGTAAGAGTCATGCCCGTTATATTGACTGCGGTGACACCAGGCATGGAGACAATGAGATTTAGTCAAAAGAATATTGTGTTCCATTCTATATAAACTGTAATGGACCTCATAAAGCATTCGAATATTCTTGCCCAAAAAACATTCTTCAAAGGAAAATACGAGAATTCGCTGCTTATGAGAACGTTCCTCTTTCAGAGGCTGCGGTCAATGTCAGGGATCAGATCTCGTCTGGCAGGAGTCGCTCTTCGCGGTCAGACTTTCCTGGGCTCTCGGGGCCTTCTTTTTCGAATCGGTGGGGACTGGTCCCCCCTCCCTCCCAATCTTCTCAATCTTCTCGACTGTATTCTCAAGCGTTGACCTCCTCCCGACTTGAGAGTGAGAGTGTTCCGGTGAGTGAATCTGGGCCCCCTCCCCCTCTTCTTCTTTCTGCTCTGCCGATTCCTCCGGTTCCTCCCATAGTCCCTTTATTAAACTCAAACAAAATCTTTTTAAACTGAAAACCAAGCTCTCAGATTTTAATAATAATAGCAATAATAATAAAGATTCGCTTCGTTTTTCATCGAGATTTTCTTCTTCTTCCGCGACCAATGCCTCCTCTTCGAGTTTTTCGACTCATTTGCTGTATCCCAATGATAGGATCCCTCCGGTCTCTGGAGTGGCTATGGGTGCAAAATCAGATCCATCCCCCTTTTTCCTCTTGATTCGAGACTTGATGGGGTTGGAGTCGCCCCAGTTGAATATGCTTGTACAATTGATCTGTATCATTATGGAGAAAATAGAACCACTACTCAAAATTGTTGGTATTCATGACGTTGTGAGCGACTTGATCAACGTTATTGAGTGACTCCACTTTCTCCTAGCGATTGCCCTCATAGTGATTGATTCCATATCGAATGGCCGCCCGGGTTTCTCAACCCTTACTGTTCTTTAATGGAACTGTCGCTCTATCACAAGTAAAATAAATCAGACGTTACCCCATCTCTTTTTGAAAAATATGATGTGTTGGCTCTCTCTGAGACATGGTTGACTGTTGACACTCGTTTTAATCTTTATAATTTTACTATATTTCGCGAAGACTCTGACATTCGTTTTGGAGGAGGCCTCGCTTTAGCAATTCGATTTTCTTTATCATATACATACATAGATAATAGCATTTCATTCATAGGTAAATTAGAAAGTCAAGCTATCTCCATTCACTTTGATAATTATGACTTAACTATAATTTCAATTTATAGATATCCAAGAGGATTTCTCTCTTTAGATGAATATAACGCTTTATTTTCTTTTTGTGTTTCTTTTACAAATGTTATTTTGCTTGGCGATTTCAATGCGCATCATAATAAATGGGGTAGCGAATGCACGGACAATCAAGATGAATTCTTACTTCTTATCTTCAGCGATTGAGGCTTCCTTTACCTGTATCAATGATGGTTCATCTACTTTTTTATCACGCCCTGGACAAAGATCCTCGGCAATTGATCTCACTTTTATTTCTCCCTCAATTATTGGACTTTGTGAATGGACTGCTCTTGAGGACACCTATTTTAGTGATCATTATCCAACTTCCATTTTATTCAACCGTTCAATGAGGAAAAACTTTTTCTCTCACAAAGTCAAACATACAAAACCTCTTGATGAATAATTTGTTAAAAATCGCGACTACACAATAGACACATTGAGGGAAACCCTCTCAGACTCCACGCTGAATCCGGCTCAGAGATACTCTTGTTATGCAGAGCACCTCCTCCGACAGTGGCTTACCAACTCTGAAAAACCACGTACATCTGCAGAAAAGCCCCCTCGGGGAAAAAAGATAGGGTTCTTCCGCCAGCCCTATAGTGGAATGACGCATGTCAACAAGCAGTCGATTCTAGAAGATCTTTGCTTTCCGTTCTTAGAAAACAACCTACTTTTTTGAACTATTTAGCTTTTAAAAAACAAGAAACGATAACGAGGAAGATTTTGAGAGCGGAAAAGCGAAAGGGCTGGGAGAGGGTTTGCGATGGGCTCAATCCTAACATTCCCGTTACATACTTATGGAAATTCATTAAGCGCTTCAGAAATCGCCAATTTGAAGCCCCTGCAATGCCACAACTCTCTAATCTCACTTCATCCTTTCAGATTCAAAATACCATTAATTCCCTTTGTCCTCCGTATGTTTTTAATTGTGTCTATTCTTTCATCAATGATTTCCCTGTAGATTATCCTTGTAAAATTTTTGATGATCTTTTTACTATACAAGAATTAAACTCAGCAATCCGTAATTTAAAGATTCATACCTCTCCCGGATATAATAGATAATAAAATGCTTTCTTTGTTACCAGAAGAATATCTCCTAATTCTCCTGGATATTTTCAACTTTATATTTGATTCCGGCTCTTTTCCGTCTGCTTGGCGCCATTCTTTGGTATTTCCCCAAACCATCATCAGATAAATTGCACCCGATTTTTTTAACCTCATGCCTCCTTAAACTATTTGAAAGAATCATATTATACCGCCTTGAGTGATGGATTGAGTCCTCTCTAATCCTTCCATCTGTTCAGTTTGGATTTCACAGGAGATGCCTTGATAATCTAGGCATATTGATAACCAAAATTCATCAAGGATTTATCTTTAAATAAGTCACAAGTGTTACTTATGTAGCTGTTTGTTTCTCGATATTCAGGGGGTGTTTGATAACGTCGTTCCTTCTATTTTAATTTCTCTATTAATTGACGTGGGTTTTTCCCCGAAACTTTGTTGGTTTATATATCAGTTAACGTGCCTCAGAGAGTTCGTCGTAAATAACGGCTTGACAGAACGCCTCTTCTCTTACAGAAGCGTGCCACAAGACTCAATTCTGAATCCTCTTCTTTTTAATGTCTATTTGTCAAGAGGTGAATCGGTTTTGTCTGGTGGTTGTCGGATAGTCCAATTTGCGGATGATATCGCTCTGTATAAGCGCTCTTCTGACGTACGAACCTTTTCTTCTAGAACTCGAGCGAGTGGCGGGCACCCTTTCACTATATATGTTGGAGAGAGGTTTGGTGGTTTCCTCCTCCAAATCGGCCCTCATGATTTTTACAAATAAGAGAATTACTCCAGCTAATTATTCACTATTTAAGAAATTCTATTATTTATCCGATGCTCTCAGTTAGATTTTTGAGAATTCTTCTAGATCCTCACCTCAACGGACACCTATATGCCAAACAAATTATTAATAAATGTGGCAAGCTCTCAAATGTAATAAAATTCCTGAGGGGAGTTTGGTGGGGTTCTGATCCTAGAACTTTGTTAAGCATTTATAAGGCCGCAATTTACGCTTCCTTTTTATTTCCATTCCACAATAAAACCTTAACGGAACGATTTGAACAGATATCGCGCAGGACTCTTAGATATTGTGTGGAACTGAGATGTTCCACACCATGCAATATAGTGTACGCTGAAGCTGGCGTTGAAGCCGGCTCGCTTTAGATCTGATTATTTAGCTCACTGCTGGGATTTACTTGCAACTTTCGGCCGAATTTCTTAGCTTACGCCTACTGTTTCCCTCTTACCGCTCGCGCCGCTCGTAACTAAGAAGCGCTTAAGAACGTGTACGTCACAAATGTAATGTGGCAATCTATCTATCTAAATTCTCTTATTGTAATTACGTTTCAAAACACAAATATTTTAAATTGTTAGAGAACATATACGTAATTAATAATAGAATACTTATTTTTATTATTAAACAATAAAGAGAACTTAGATAGATTGCTACATAACATTTGTGACGCGCACGTTCCTGAGCGCTCCTTAGTTACGAGCGTTCGGTGGCGCGGTCGCTAAGGAGCGAGCAGTAAGAGGGGAACAGTAGGCGTAAGCTAAGAAATCTAGTCGAAAGTTGCAAGTAAATCCCAGCACTGATTTAGCTCAAAAATTTTTATTTAAAATCTTTTGCAATCAGACCTAATATATTGATTGAAAAACTCCAGAACCTTCACTTTCTCCATATAGAATCCGATTTTCGAGTGGATCTATGTGGCAAGTTTCCCCTCTATCAAGCCTTCCGTTTCGTAAGAGAATATCGACCCAGAATAGCTGTCTTCACCAGGATTCCGCTCTATCCGTTTTCTTATGAAACATCTGCTTTCATATCAAAAACTGTCTATACTCCCCCACATATAGTTGAACAGATCTCGGTTGCTCCTGTTCCTCAGCTTGTATTTTATTCTCAATATTCGGATCTTAGGAGCATATCTTATCTCGAAGGCAGACGCTCCTTTTACACAGACGCGTCAAAATCTGATTAATTCCCGCATCTCGGTGCAGCTTATTCCTGATATTTCAATACAGAAGAGGTATAAGCTAGATGGTCATTCGATCTTTTCGGCGAAATGTATCGCCATCATTTGTGGCATGGATTGTGTCTTGGAAAGGGGTATCAAGAAGGCCTTAAAAATCTTTCCAACACTTCGTTAGGAAGAGATCTTTCTTACCTCATTTTAATATTGAAGAACAAGCTGAGATCAGCCTTTTTGCAGAGCCTAGATGTTGTCATCGTGTGGATCCTTTGGGAATACTAGGCAATGAGACAGCGGATCTCCTTGCGGGGGAGGCCGCTAGAAGGGGAGAAATTATCGACTACCTTCCTCCCCACACCGATTTCTACTCGATAGTTCATGAAAAACCCCTAGCCGTGGTTCGGAGATACTTGCTAGCGCAGTCGGAAATCAGAGGCTTGCAATACTTTAATCTCTATCCAGCTTTTATAGGACGCCCTTGGTTCAATAAAATGAACCTTAGTCGTATTGAAATCACAACAATATGTAGAATTAGAGCTAACTATTATAATTTAAATTACAGCCTTTACAGGTGCGGACTAGACAACCTGATTGTCCTTGTGGCTCTCTCAGACAGGATATCCAGCATGTTTTATGGTCTTGTCCATTACTTGTGAAACACCGGACGCAATTAACAAGCTCACTCGAGATCTTGGGCACTCTCTCTCCTTATAACATGTTTGAGATTCTGAAAAACTCCTACATCAAAATAATTAGTCCAATACTATCCTTCCTCCGAAAAACTGAAGTGCTGATATAATCTAATCTGTCACAATCAAGCTGACCACCTGAAAGAAATCATCAACTCATCAAAATCATGAACTCAATGATGTCATCTGGCAGCATGGGCGAAGATTGAAATTGCCAAAACAGAAGAAGAAGAAAAAGAAGAAGAAGCTCTGTATCGTTGCTGGAAAGCTCCCATTGACTATACAACTTGAAATGTTGCATGATACGTGCTGCTGTGCGTGGTAACATGCTAGTTTTTGGTAATAGGTTTGGTGTTATTTTTACTACGTGATGTGTGTGTGTGTGTGTGTGTGTGTGTGTGTGCTACTAGTTGTATAAGTTTGATGGGCGATACATTTTTGATCACAATTACAACAACAAAAAATAACGATAAAGAATAAAAAAGATAAAAAAATAAATATAAAGATATATATATATATATATATATATATATATATATATATATATATACAGGGTGTCCCATTTTAATCCATCCAGTCGAATATCTCGAAAACCAAACCCAGGAGAGAAAAATGTTTCAGACAAAAGTTGTTTGGTTTCGAGGGGGCCATAAGATGGTGGTTTGATCTTGAAAAGTCATTTGAAGGTCACGTGAAGGTCACCTCAATTTTTTTAAATGGCACCCCCTATTTTTTATTAGATATTCTTGTAGCTGACCTCGAGAGCTTTCCAAAACACTATAATAAAATATTTTTTTGTTGAGTATTTTTCGAGTTATGAGGCTTGAATAATTTCTTAATTCTACATAAATCATAAAATATCTAGTGAAATATTCATTTTTCGATTATTTTACCTTTATACTTTTATGCACAAAATAATGTGAGAAATCGATTGGTGTAAAGAAAACACATAGTTATTTTTAAGAAAAAATATGTATAATTTGCAATTAACAATTACATTTTTCTTTGAAACAACTATGTGTTTTTTTTTATACCAATTGATTTCTCTCATTATTTTGTACATAAAAGTATTAAGGCAAGATAATCGAAAAATGAATATTTTACTAGATATATTACGGTTTATGTAAAATTAAGAAATGATTTCAAGCCTCATAACTCGAAAAGTACTCTATGAAAAAATATTTTATTATAGCGTTTTGGAAAGCTTTCGAGGTCAGCTACAAGAATATGTAATAAAAAATAGGAGGTGCCATTTAAAAAGATTGAGGTGACCTTCACATGACCTTCAAATGACTCTTCAAAGTCAAACCAATGGTACCATCTTATGGCTCCCTCGAAACCAAACAACTTTTGTCTGAAACATTCTTCTCTCCCGAGCTTAGTTTTCGAGATATTCGACTGGATGGATTAAAATGGGACACCCTGTATACAGCGTGTGTCAAAAGTTCCGGGACAGCTGGATAATTTGAAAAATACGCATCACAGAGGAAAATGATCTAGACAAAAGTTGTAGGATTTTTCCCGGGCAATCCGACGGTGACCTTAGATTTGACTTTGGATAGTCATTTGAAGGTCACATAAAGATTACCTTCAATTTCTTAAATGGAACCCCCTATTTTTCATTGCATATTCTTGTAGCTTATCTCGAGAGCTTTCCAAAACACTATAATTAAGTACCTTTTTATTAAGTACTTTTTGAGTTATAAGGCTTGAAATAATTTCTTAATTTTTGCAATTAACAATTCCATATTTTTTCTTAAAAACAACTGTATGTTTTCTTTACACCAATTGATTCCTCTCATTATTTTGTACATAAAAGTATGAAGGTAAGATAATCGAAAAATGAATGGTTTACTAGATATTTTATGGTTTATGTAAAATTAAGAAATTATTTCAAGCCTTATAACTCAAAAAGTACTTAATAAAAAGGTACTTAATTATAGTGTTTTGGAAAGCTCTCGAGATAAGCTACAAGAATATGCAATGAAAAATAGGGGGTTCCATTTAAGAAATTGAAGGTAATCTTTATGTGACCTTCAAATGACTATCCAAGGTCAAATCTAAGGTCACCGTCGGATTGCCCGGGAAAAATCCTACAACTTTTGTCTAGGTCATTTTCCTCTGTGATGCGTATTTTTCAAATTATCCAGCCGTCCCGGAACTTTTGACACACGCTGTATATATATATATATAATATGTTTTATTCAAAATTATAATGATAATAGTTGAATATGTGTATAATTAAATTAAAAGTGATGGATTTTTTACTATCTATTACGAAACGTAATTTTAAAAATTTTATTAATTCTTTCATAATAAATAAAGGATAATGATAAATATATTATGTTTCATTAAGTTTTAATGTCTGTGTTCCGAAATTCACTACCAGTAAAATCTATAATACATGTCACGTATATTATAGATTTTTAGTACAAGATAAATCTGAACGTATGAAGCCAAAACTAGTAGCATTCTTATGATTGGAGCAAACAAAGCACCCCACTAAACAGCACGTATCGAATCTATTAACAAAACCAGTAAGAAAAATCGTATCGGTCCGTAGGCTTTACTGTGATCCAAGTGCTCTCTGAAGTACATTGGAGTACATTGAAGTACATTGGAGCCATAGATATATTAAAATAAAGATGAAGCGTGAGCTCGCGGGGTGGGTGATGAGATAAAGTGTGAGCACTTTTCATTGGCTATTAGTCTACACATGCGTAAAATACATAACCCAGAGTAAAATCATAAGAAAAGATTATTTACGTAGTATTTGCAAGAAAGTAAAGCAGAGAAATGAAGAAATATATAACAAAAAGAGTATAAGTTAGGTTAAAAAGAGTATAATATATATAATACGAAGCAAGCAAAAAATAGTTTATTTTGATTTATTATATATGTATCATAGATATAGGCCGCAGCACACTTTTGCATAATGCATTATGCATAAAGCATAAACCATAATGTAATACACAGCAACGCACAAGCTTGTGCATAAGACATAAGGTTTTAACCTCAAAGTTACGACATGGAAAGTGCAAAATCGTGTGAAAAGTGAACTGTGTGGCATATAAAGAGTAAAATATTTTGTTACTGGAATTATATTTAAAGGTAAATATTAAATAAAGCAATTAAATTTGTTTTAATAAAAAAACATTATATAAATATGTTCCATTAAATATGTTCTACTAAATATGTATTTACATCGTAATTTAATTAAATATATATTTATATTTTTCATTTTTAGATCTGTTCTCTTTTACACATAATAAGACAGGATCATACATGGATGATAATGAAGATTTTTTAATTTTGTCTCTTTTTTATTTGTGCTTATTAGCATTATTAAAAAAGAGGAAGAAAAGATGATTGAATCGGAGATGGGTGAGACCTATCAATTTAGAACCTTGTATGGAGATAGTCCTTGGTATGGAGATTATGAACATCTATTCCACGAATTAAAATATGATGACCCTGATATGTTTTTTCGATTCGTACTAATGACAAAGGAAACTTTCTACCTTTTATTAAATATGACAAATCCTTTTTTGACGAAAGCAAACAAAAGGGCTTTTAGTCCAGAACAACGATTGGCCATTACTCTGAGGTACTCATTTATTTTGTCATGCAATATTAAATATAAGAATAAAACAAATGTAGCATCATATTATTTTTGCACATATTTTATGGTAGTATCTTGTTTTATAATATTCATATATTTTAATTATTTTTTGTAGATTCTTAGCAACTAGAGACCAAATATTGTCCATTGCATTGGCTTTTAGATGTGGGGAGTCAACTGTACGGAACATTATTCATGAAACTTGTTCAGTCATAGTCAAGGTATTACAACTGATTTACCTTCGTTTACCAATAGAAGAAGAATGGAAAAATATTTGTACTGATTTTCTGGAAAATTGGAATTTCCCTCACTGTGTTGGGGCTTTCGACGGAAAGCATGTGGAGATACAAGCTCCGCCAAATTCCGGGAGCTTATTTTACAACTACAAAAAAACACATAGCATTGTGTTGATGGCTGCATGTGATTACAAATACATGTTTACACTAGTTGATATTGGCTCGTATGGTGGCAATAGTGATAGTGGTATTTTTACCTCTTCTAACATTCATTTGGCACTGCAAGAAAAAACATTAAATCTTCCCAAAGGGATTGCAAAATCTTCCTGAAAGTAATGTTAAAATGCCATACTTTTTTCTTGGAGATAGTGGTTTTCCAATAAGTCCTACTATGATGCGACCTTACGCCAGAAAATTACTTGAAAGAAAAAAATATTTAATTACAGGTAAACAATTTATGTATTTATTATTACTATTAGTATTGTTATAAGATTATAATGCTAATGACAATGAGAGCTTTTCTGCAAAAGACACTGTGCAATTAATGTGAAAGAGAACATATCAATGTATCTCACTCATGGTGCGGTCCCATGATACGGAACGTATGCGCAATGCGGAATTGGCGGAACGAAATTCGTCCAATCACAGACATTCCGTCAATTGCGTTCCGTTGAAATATATTTTCTTATGTCCCATGGAGCGGAAAACGCGGAAACGCAATTGGTGTTGGCCAATCACAAGATTCTTTCCCATAGATTTTTTTGTTGTCTATATCGGAACAGCGTACATTATTGGCTCGCGCAAATTACGCTTCCGTATTTTCCGCTGCATGGGACATAGGAAATACAAATTTATGCGGATCGGATTCACACATATATGTCAAAAAATTCATGAATTTCATATATAACTTTCAAAACTGACAACAACTTAATATTGAATATGAATTCTGAAAAATTGTTTATTATTATTTGTGGATTGTTAAGTAAATTAAAACAAAGTTGGTGTATATTTAAAAAGAATGAATTACGCCGTAAGATTATAAAATTATATTCATTGTATATAATTGTAAAAAGAAATGAAAATATTAAAAAACGACGAAAATATTGGATGCGACCTATATTCAGCTTAGAAAGAAGATTTTAACAAGGAGCAAGTGAGAATCTTGTAAAGGAAATGCTGATCGAAGACACAGAAAAATATATGGATTATTTTAGAATGGCACCTCAATTATATTTGACGCATTATTAGCATTAGTTGGACCATTCCTTGTTACACTCTTATTTAAAATATTTTTTAATAATATTCTTACGGATATCTGCTGTTTCGACATTTTTCATCATACACACAATTTCGAAGTTCCGCACAAAATGTGTATAAAATAGAAACTTGCGGATAGAAATCGGCGGAACAGACGTAAAACAGGTTAAACCAATCACGAGCGTTCCGCCAATTCCGCATTGCGCATACGTTCCGTATCATGGGACCGCACCATCACACTAGTGGATACTGTGTTACATAATGTCTTGCTGGAAATCTTCCAAAGATGTATGTATGTTACTCGTATTTATCTTAATTTTATTACACATTTTATTAATTTTCAGATTATCTAGAGCAAGACGTAGTATCGAAAATACTTTTGGCATTTTGGCTTTACGGTGGAGAATATATCGAAAGCCAATTAATATGCATCCTAAATATGTGGATACAGTTGTCATGGCGACAGTATGTCTACATAACTTTATAAAATCCTAGGAAAATCTTAGCAAAGTGGGGAAAAGAATATATTATCCTGCTAATTTTGTGGACTCTGAAAATGTGACAGGAAATATCATTCCCGGAGAGTGGCGACGAAACGTTCAAGGTGCATTCACAGACATTCTTCCCACTTCAACGTATCATAGTACAACAGTTGCATATCAACAACGAGATAAACTTGCTAATTATTTCATGGCACCACCTAGTGAAATTCCATGGCAGTATGAAGTTGTAAGAAGAGGGATACATCACGATGATTCATGGTAATTTCAATTAAAGTTGAATATATACGTATATATTGTGCTTATTTTAAATATATTTTTTCCTGGGACTTTTTTCTATATTATTGCTATCTTTTGAAGATTGTGGAACCGAGATAGATTCGCTTACTGAAGAGGAATTTCCTTTACCACCAAAGTAAACCAAAGTTTCTATAATAGAAAATTGTGTTGATGTTATTATTGAAATAGAAAGACTTTTTATTTTAAATAAATATTAAAGTTAATATATGGAGGTGAGCTTTTCTTATATATATATACAATATATATATATATATATATATATATATATATATATATATATATACAGGGTGAACCACCTAATTTTACCACCTTAAATAACTGTTGAATTAAGTATTGTATGTAAAATGTTTTCATACAAAAGTTGCATGGTATCAAGGGGGACACATGATGTATTAATCGCTTTTGTGCTATCTTGCTTTTTTACGGAGATATCAAGGTCATCTTCAACTTCTTAAATGGAATACCCAACTTTTTATTTTATCGTTCGAAAGAGAATCGACTTCTGAGTAAAAAAGTATTAACATACATATGGTCTATAGCCAACATTTATTAAGCTATTAATGAACAAAGTTTTAATGTTTCAGATACTTTAAAGAATGATAGTTATGGTAATATTAGGTTGTGGTGTACAATGTCATTGAGTATGTTTGTCAACAAATTCGCTTAGGTTAGGTTAGGTTAGGAAATAATGGAATCAACGACATGAACACATTTATCTTCTATTGCTAGTTTTTTACATAAATTTATTTTTCATAATAAGTGCTCGAAGTGTCGACCATTTTCAGTAATACATTTTACAAATCGATATTGTAACGAATGGCGTACTGCTTGTAGCGTCTCAGGAGAATCATATGATTTCACGTATACTTGAGTTTGTTGATAAACATACTCAATGACCTCGACATTGTACACCGCAACTATTACCATACCTACTACTATTACCATAGCTATCATTCTTTGAATTGAAACATTAAAACTTTGTTCATTAATAGCTTAATAAATGTTGGCTATAGACCATATGTATGTTAATATTTTTTTACTCAGAAGTCGATTCTCTTTCGAACGATAAAATAAAAAGGTGGGTATTCCATTTAAGAAGTTGAAGATGACCTTGATATCTCCATAAAAAAGCAAGATAGCACAAAAGCGATTAATACATCATGTGTCCCCCTTGATACTATGCAACTTTTGTATGAAAACATTTTACATACAGTACTCAACAGTTATTTAAGGTGGTAAAATTAGGTGGTTCACCCTGTATATATAATACATACGTACAATATAAATATAATGTATTATATTATCTTACATAATTATACAAAAAAATGTGTTCATCAAGATAACAAAATTATAAAAATGTTGTAAAATATTGCTTTATTTTGTACTTTTAATATCATTATAATAAAAGAAAGTAATATATAATAAACTTTTACAAAGAAGCAAAAAATTGCAGTGAAAGTAAAGCTTAATTCCCGGATATACTTATTGTTCAAAACTCATAATCGGCATTCCGATAAACAAATTCGCGTAACTAAAAATCCTTTAATAAATTCGAAGTTTCAAAATTAACGGGCGTCAAAGAAACTTCTCGAAACGTCTGTTTTCTACAAAAACTCAATCGGTCGATTTATCTTCTATTTTTTTCAACGACTAAGAAACACTCATCATGCTCGTTGACAATAACATTGTCAACCGTCGACAAAATCAGAGCAACATATGAGCATGCGCGCCCATACGTCACGATCAGCTGATCGCCAATCAGCTGATCGAAAAAGATCGTGCGCATGACAAGTGTAAAAATTTCAATTCATGACCTCATCGGCGGCCAATAATACGCGGCGCCCTGAGGTCACCGCTAAAATACGAAAATTATTGGCCCACGTTGCAACGGGCCCAAAAATTCTGCCTGCTATATAAAGAGCACCGCACGTGGGCACGACGAAGTCTTGCGCTTTTCTAAGACGTGCTCTTTTGATTTTCGCTTTGTTACACCGCTATCTCACACCGCTTATAACGACCGCTATTCTCTTGGACTTCGATTATCCGCACGTTTCCAAAGATCAACTCACTGCACCGCTCACGATATCTCGCATTATAACTGTGTCGCTTTTTGCACCGCGCGCTTACTGTGAATCGTAATCACCGAACACTTGTCACTTTTATTTTTGATATTAATAAAGTTTCCCCCTTTTGTTAACCGAAGGCAAATATCTTTCAACTGACGATCTTCCACTTTCCTCAATTCACTGCCGGACTCGCTTGCGAACACTTATCTATATTGAATTAAGCTCATAATATAAATAAAAATATGAATAATACATTAATGTCGATTCTTTTTAACATTTAATGTATGAAAAAAGAAAATTATAAGTAGTACATTTTAAAATTTGTAACTGACAACAGTATTATTGAAGAATATAATTTTTTTATAATAAAAATACAAATAAATAAGAGTATTAATTCTTTTTTATAATAAAAAATATAGTGTATTTTAAATATCACAGTGTGTAGTAATACATCACAGCGTCATCAGTATTACATCAGTATCACAGTGATATACAGAACATCGATTATCCAAAAAATAAAACGTCATGAAATAAATTATATATGTATTTACTATTTATTATATAATAATCATAACAAGAAAAAAATCGTAAACAAAATCTTTTGCAGCAAACTTGGATAACTAATCGTCTGGATAATCGGGGTTCTATTAAGAATTTAGATTTTAAATATCGTATATAATACGTAGCATTTCTTTTTTTTTCTCTGCATTTTTTTGTGGAGACATCGCGTTAAGTGAAAATAATATTAATTGGCAAAAAGCCATATTTTCTGTTATTTCTAGATATAATATTGATGATGATGATGTCAGTTGTTGGAATGAATATGTTCTCTAATAGAGATGAAACTTTATAAATAGCATTTTCTATGACGTCCGGTGATTTTCCTTTGATTTTTCGTTGTACAGTAAAATTTTTCTTCCTCAAATCATTAGAAACATTTAATATTGATGAAGAAGTATTATTTGAGCAATCATCTGAAATTAAATCTCTAAAAAAATATAAAGCGTTTTAAACATATTGTTACGTCCAGACCCTTGAAAGGTCGGGCCATCTGGAAGAACGTAACCTACTTACCCGGTGACACACTTTCGGGCGTGTGTATGGATCGGGTCGAGCGCACTGTCCTGGGGCCTGCACAGGTCAGTGACCAGAATGGTTCCTTTAACTCTGTAAGTGTCTTAGGCCGATACGCTTGTTGGTCCCTTTTCTGTAAGAGAATCGAATCTCTTTTACACGGGATGGGACCTTGTGCGATTTCGGAAAGGAATGGAAGTGAGCGGGAAAATGTAAATAAATTTACCCTTTACCATAAATCAAAATTTACTTATATGATTAACGGGTTTACAGAAAAATGTTTTTATTGTGTGTTGTGCATGTGTAATTTCGCGGGTGTTACAATAGTACGGGGGGGACATCAGCCAGGAATAATAAAAAGGAGTTTTAAGGAAGCTAAATCCTGGCTGGTTTTTACAATGCTTTGGTGGATTTTTCTTATTTAGCCTGTAAGGAAAGGATTTGGAAGATTAGATTAAAGAGGGAATAAAGATCAAGGGTCATCGAACTGGATGATGGATGGAAGGAATTTCCTTAGCAGAGCTTGGATGGGAACGGCGAGCGGTAAATGTGATCCAGAGAGGTACCAAGGAATTATCGAGTCAGGAGGGGCAGTAGTTAAATAATGAAGGAATTCTTCGTGGTCCACATCACCGACCCACGCAGAACGATCCTTCCGGAATGGGAAAATCAAGGAGGGGAAACTGAGATATAAAATAGTTTAATCTGCCACAATGGGAAGGTTCAGGTGTAGAATTAGGGGGAGGATGTTCCGACGGGGACTCTGGAGGGAAGTCAAAAGGATGGGAACTCTCGTCAAGGTCGGGAGGATATCTTGCAAAATCCTCCGGATCTTCGAAGAACTCCGAGGACTCCGAGGGGGTGGAAGGGGATGGAGGATCGGAGTCGAGGGTAATTACGGATATAGGAGACGGAGATCGACTCGATTAAAAGTGAGGGATTAAAGGTGAGGGATTAAAGGTGAGGGAGGAGGGAGAAGGTTCGCGTAAAATAGGGATAGGAGATCGTTGAGGTGACGCAGAGAATGGTGATGAGCTCTAGGTGTGTCGGGGAAGAAGGGGGAAGGCGCTGGGGAGGAGATAGGGGAGTAGCTAGGCGCAGGGATCGAGGGGGTTTTGTTGAGTGAATGTGTGTTAGTGTCACAATGTGTGTTATCATTGAGCGAAAGGTTACTAATACTATTCGATCTATCGTGATGGGGGAATTCCGGCGTGGTTTGAGGCTGTTCCCCCTTAGCGTGTTTGTTCCGGCGATTCCGCCACCGCAATGCAGCCCAGCGTTTACCGTGAGGCACTAATAATAATTTCACGGTCAAGTAATTTATGAATTTGCAAATATAACCCTTCCTAATTCTATCTCTATTGTCATTGGGAGAAGATTATTCAAGGTTAGACAAAATAATAATTAATCCCAAAAAATTTACTTCTACTTTTAATTAGATTGTACAGGGTGATCCAAAAGTATGGAAACGGCCAAATAACTGTGGAGGAATGCACTTTGGAGAAAAAAGTTTGAGACAAAAGTTGTAGGATTTTTCCCGGGCAATCCGACGGTGACCTTAGATTTGACCTTGGATAGTCATTTGAAGGTCACATAAAGATTACCTTCAATTTCTTAAATGGAACCCCCTATTTTTCATTGCATATTCTTGTAGCTTATCTCGAGAGCTTTCCAAAACACTATAATTAAGTACCTTTTTATTAAGTACTTTTTGAGTTATAAGGCTTGAAATAATTTCTTAATTTTACATAAACCATAAAATATCTAGTAAACCATTCATTTTTCGATTATCTTACCTTCATACTTTTATGTACAAAATAATGAGAGGAATCAATTGGTGTAAAGAAAACACAGTTGTTTCTAAGAAAAGATATGTAATTTGCAATTAACAATTCCATATTTTTTCTTAAAAACAACTGTATGTTTTCTTTACACCAATTGATTCCTCTCATTATTTTGTACATAAAAGTATGAAGGTAAGATAATCGAAAAATGAATGGTTTACTAGATATTTTATGGTTTATGTAAAATTAAGAAATTATTTCAAGCCTTATAACTCAAAAAGTACTTAATAAAAAGGTACTTAATTATAGTGTTTTGGAAAGCTCTCGAGATAAGCTACAAGAATATGCAATGAAAAATAGGGGGTTCCATTTAAGAAATTGAAGGTAATCTTTATGTGACCTTCAAATGACTATCCAAGGTCAAATCTAAGGTCACCGTCGGATTTCCCGGGAAAAATCCTATAACTTTTGTCTCAAACTTTTTTCTCCAAAGTGCATTCCTCCACAGTTATTTGGCCGTTTCCATACTTTTGGATCACCCTGTATAATTAAGAGAGTATTAATATATAGAAAATAAAAGAAATAACATAGTTCGAAATGAATTCAAAAATAGTTGGAATTTCAAAGGAGTCGAAAGAAGAATCGGCTCTCGAAGATTTAATTAAGATTAGGAATTATTTGTGCACTGTGTTATAGAGATTCTAGGTGAGCGAGGAGTTGTTCGTGAACCGCCTTGCGGAGATTCTCGACGAACAGGGAATTGTTCGTGAACCGCCTTGCGGAGATTCTCGACGAACAGGGAATTGTTCGTGAACCGCCTTACGGAGATTCTCGACGAACAGGAAATTGTTCGTGAACCGCCTTATGGAGATTCTCGACGAACAGGGAATTGTTCGTGAATCGCCTTGCGGAGATTCTCGACGAACAAGGAATTGTTCGTGAACCGCCTTGCGGAGATTCTCGACGAACAGGGAATTGTATAAAAGTGGATTAAGAAAAAGGAATGAGCCAGAGAAGAAAGTTTAAATAGTTGATTTGATGAAATGAGGATGAAATGAAGATGATTATTTTAAAAATAAAAGAAAAATAAAAAAAAAGATATCTTTCCCAATGACAACTTAATCGTAGAAGGTTAAAGGGAGTATAATCAGATGAGACTTACTAATTATTGAGTGCGTCGACAAATAAAAGTTTCTGGTTCAGGCCGGAGCGTGAATTTGTAGGCCAACTGGTTGCCCGTCAAATCGGTGATGTTGTCTGAGGTTGATACTCAACTGCACTTGTAACTATCACTGATTTGTAACTTGTAACTGACTGCTTTGCAACTCAATTAAACCGTAACTCTGACTGTTTGCGGAGAAGAATAACCAGAAAAAAAATCCTGAGACTAACTGTGTGTTCGCGTTTTCGGCTCATGAATTTTAAAGTTTTTGCTCCTCCTCCCTTCTGGATGGTGGGAATCTTTGAAAATCGAATCAAATGATTTCTATTACTCCCTTCTTAGGGCCAAGGAGTTAGATTTTCAGTAAGAGAGGAGTGTCTTAAGGTTTTAATTGGTTAAGCCCTTTTGCGCGAGATTTAGCTCCATCCAGTAGAGAGTGGGAGCGAGGAGCTGATTATCTTATCGCTTGATGATTGAGAATGGCCTGTCGAACGAGCGCACGTGCAATATTAATTTATGTTTACCTCTGGTCAATTTCTTGAGGACCACAGGCTTTTTGTTTAAATTCTCTAAGATGAATCAAGTTATAACCATAGATACGAGTGGTTCGAATTTCTTATACTTCCGAGTCTCATAATTCAAAAATTTGTTTAGGTTTTCTTTAGCGCTATTTCGATTGGCCACTCTCAGTGTTTAGACTTACTATTTATTTACGCGAGTTAGGTTCCGTTTGCTTATTTCAATTTCGAGCCCTATCTTTAATTACTTCTAAGATAGCGTTTCGATGAAAGAAAAGAATCGTGAAGTCCACCGGACGTAACACATATTATAAATCTTTGTCTATGTGTGCATGTATATAATTTGCACCAAATAATATTAATAATATTAGGATAAATGAAAGTTATGGCAAACTAACAAAATAAATGCAAATATTTACTTTATATTATGTGTCAAATCTGTATCGTTTGTTAAAGATTGCTGAACTAAACTATTAGGTATAGAAGATTTATTGATTCGTTTTTTAAATCTATTTTCAGTTAAATCTATTTTCTTGGACACTACTATTAACATTAACAAGAATCATATTGAATTCAATTGGTACAGGAAACCGACTTTTTCAGGGAGATTTCTCTCATTTTTTTCACACCACCCTCTGTCACATAAAAGAGGAGTGGTTATCGGCTTGACTGACAGGATTTTTAGACTTTCACATCCGCGTTTTCATAACAATAATTTTTCTTTTATCATTTCAATTTTATTGAACAATGGTTATCCGATACATTTCATTTTTCAAACGATTACTCAAAGACTCAAGTTTTTAATTTTTACTAAGAGCAATGACGCTGACTTGCATCTCCATACCCCCTCCTCTCCTACTCTTTCTCCTTTTTTCACCATTCCTTTTTCCTCAAGTTTTCCCAGAAATTTCATTTCGAATATCAAGAAATATACGAGTAGAAGATTGGCTTACTCTGTGAACAACAAACTGAATTCTTTCGTCAGATTACATAAGGATCCTTTACCTGATCTCCATCATTCCAATGTTATTTAAGATCAGCTGTCTAGATTGTGATGCTTCTTATGTGGGTCAGACGAAGAGGAAACTAATAACTAGGATCAAGGAACACCGCTCTGATATCAATAAGACATCGGGGTCTCTCTCGGTTGTGTCCCTTCATAGAATGGAGGGCCATGAATTTGACTGGGCGAACATTTCCATTTTGGAAGAAGAACTGGGATACAAAAAGACTAATTGCAGAAATGTTACATATTTCTAATCAGAATCACGGTATCAACATCCAGAGTGACACGGAGTTCCTTGACAAGATATATTTGCCAATTATAAAGAAATTCTCGTAATGATTTCTTCGAAATGTTACCTTTCATCATTTCTTTATCCTTCATCCTGATGGGGATCTCTTCCTTTCCCCCTCTTTTCTTTTTTTCGGGATCTTGCATCGCCTCTTTGCGTTCGCGTATCACTCAGTCCGGCGCTGTCGATTAGAGAATTTGTGTCGTGCCTATATTGCTCTCTCCTCGAAGGATTTCCGTATTCTACTTACCTTCACTTTAGGGAAGGGTACGCATTTTTAACTATTTCTAATTGTTTCACATTATATTATTCTTTGTCTTACTTTTGTAATTTATTCTTTATAACTTTTTTATTCTTTAAATTTTGATAAATTGATTCCCGTATTAACTTTTGGGGGTTTCTCATGTCATTTAGTGGGGGTTCACACATTCTTTATTGTTTTTTTCTTTTATAGTATGCCACCCTAATCAAGGTTTAATCAGGACACATTAGGCTCCACTGCATTTTCGGCTGGTCATCGACGTAGGCATCTTTGACTGCCTTGTATTAATGAGATGTTTGTGGACCTGGTGATTGGGTTTTCTTGTCGGCGTGCGTTTTTCGAGGGTGGAGCGGCATGGTTTTTATCATGGCACACCAAGAATTTGGATCATGGGTTTGCTTATCATTGCGTTGCGCTTTTTGTGCGTTTAAATTCGCCCGTTATTTGCGTATTTGATTTTGACTTTTTTGACTCTTTTATCACTATTTATTTTGTTTTGCGTCTTTCCATCACTTATTACTAATGACCGTTATATTGAATTTATTTTTGCTTACTGGTATTTTGCGATTTGACATTGATAAGGACCCGAATTGGGTCGAAACGCAGCGTTTGTCACTTGATTTAAATAAAAGTTTTATCAGGTTATTATACTAATATAACCGTTTTTATTTCCGCATCTTTTACCTTTGCGTTGGTTCCTTAAGTCTTTTATGAAATTTTGTTGATAAATCTATTTTAATTATATTTTTTTCTGAATCTGTTTTTTCACTCTTATCTTTTAAAGATGATAAAATTAAAGTAGACTCGATCATTGAAGAAGTAGAGTTTTCTCTGCCACATGAACCAAAATTTCTATAATAGAAAATTGTAATGTTATTCCTGATATAGAAGCGCTTTTCATTTTAAATAAATATTACAATTAATATTTTAAACACTTTTGAAGATCGATACATTTTGTTGATGGAGGTATGTTCTTATACATATTGAATATTGTTCTAAAAAAAGAAAAAGTTGTCAAAAATCACTTATATTATACAAAAAATGCTATTGTAAGAAGAATATAAAATATAGTCATAAAGTATTTTTTTTGTCTTACAATTAAACTAAAAATACTTTTTATTATTTATTTAATATAGATTTTTTCAAATTTTATTATTATTATTACCTTCTTCTCTTAACAAAGCGTTCTAAGATTTGCATATTTTCAAAAAATTCAAAAGACTTCCTCTTTGAAGCACCACTTCCAGTAGTTGTTTCTTCCTGTTTTTGCTTTTTCTCTCTTGCATATCGTTCTCTTAATCGTGTCCACCTAGATTGACACTCGTGCGCTAGCAATGAAAATGACATTAAATTGCTTATAATCTATGAAACCTTAATAAAATGAGTAAGGTCTCAAGTTTTGATCAAACATGGACTATGTTTTTAATTTTATATTAATGTTTTTTTCAATATTTATCTCTTATTATTAATCTATTATTACTAATTGTAGCAGTAAAATTGATACTTTTATGTGTTTTTATACATATTATTTCTTGCAAATTATTTCCGTAAAAATATTTAAGATTTGAAACACAAGACAATTTATTACAGTATATTACAGAAGACAAAACTACTACTGAACAAAAAACATCTTAAAATTATATATCATTCATTCTGTTAAAAGACTTATAAATTTATAAAAATAAAACAAATGTAGAAAAATATTATGTACCTGTCATATTTAATATATTTCCTATTTCTGTCCAGGCATTCTGCTTTTTAATAATATCTTTGAAGTCAGTTAACTCTTTATTATATAAATAGGAATAGTTGCGCACTAAAGATATGAGCAAAGCATCTCCAGCTATTCCATTTTGATCTACTCCATAAGAATTCTCCTCTTCATTTTGTGAATCATCTTCATTATTTAATTCATTAAAATCATTTTGATATTGAAAATCATAAAAATAAAAAGTATGATCCATTTCAATAGCCTAATGATATATAAAATATTCATAATTAATTTGATTATAAATAAATATCAAAATATATATAAATATGAAAAATATTTATAAAATTAAGACTTTGTAATACTGACCAATATTATTTTCTTTTTTAGATTTGCTAAATGAAATCTCCTTTGCTAGTTGAAATCTCCTAAAATAGGTTAGAAAAATTAGTACATAAGACATAGTAGTTTCTTGAGATCTGCTTGCATAACGTAAGAATTCATCTTTATGGATTTTTCGACTATTTATGCATTATGCTTTGTGCACTATGTGAGATCCGCAGAATGAGAAGAGAGGATGGAAATGAAGGACTTCGATTGGTTGATTTCCTTATGCTTTATACATTATGCGTTATGTAAAAGTGTGTGCTGCGGCCTTAAGATAGGAATGGAGCATGAACCCAATATTTAGACAAGGGAGGTGAAGCCACTGCGGAAGAAGCGACGAGATAAACTATGAGCATTTTTCATTGGATGAAATGATGCGCGCGCGCAATGACATTTAATACGAAATATGTTGATGTCTTTAATCTTATAAATAATTAAAAAAAAAGAAATAAGAAATTAAAAAAGGAAAGTAAAAGTATATTTTTCAATACAATGGAAAGATATTGTTTTGGATAATAAACAGTAATGAAGAACATCTCGAAAACAAGATTTAAGCTTAAAATATATCTAAAACGATCAGTCTAGAAATAAAATAATGTGTTCTGGCTACTTGTATTATACATAGCTATATGTGTTTTATAAAAAAAACATATATCGAATTTATTATTTTATGTTAATAAATCAATAATGTCAATAAATCAACCTTTTTTTCTTTTTTTTTAAATAATAATAAATTCTATGTAATGACTATGATAAAATAATAAATAATAACTATAATAAAAGGGCTATTGATAACAATTATTTCGAATTTTAAACTTTTATTCAAGCTTGCTTATAAATTTATAAACCTTACTGAACTTACTAAGCAGCGTACCATTGTATATGAATAATCTGCAACATATAATTTATAAATACACACACATTTAAGATCTCCTAGGATTGATGATAAAAACTTAAATACATTATAGATCCCATCGCCCATCGATCCTAATGCCCATCGAGGAGGGAAAATTACCTACAAAATTACCAATGAAACTAGCAAAAGAGACAGACATAGGCCTCCCATGTAGTACCTCTCTCTATACAGCGGGCGCTCGCCTGTCTATCGCGATGCTCAGTCCAGTGTATATGTCGATGGTAATACCTATATCATGAGATAGGTTAAAAACGACACACAGTTAAGCCCTTTGCACAATGCTAGGCAACAGGCAATAGAAATAAGGAATAAAAACGATTCACCAATGAATACGCGGAACAGAAAATATTCGCCAATAGGAGAAGAGAATAGATACTATTTCTATTCTTATTGCGTGTTCCCTAGCATTGTGCAAGGATCTTTACAGATTTGCTGTTGGCGACATTGCTGATTGAGTTATAACTTTGCTGATTGATCTGTTGGATTTCCATGATAGAACAGGTGCTATTTTTCTTGTCTTCTGTGTTAGTTCATTGTGAGAGGTAGTCACACAGCTATTAGGTTATGTAAAGATCAGGACTCCCGGGTGAGTAATGCGCAAGCGGGTACCACCCGGGAGTCTAGTCTTTCACCGGATTAGACGCAAAGAGAGGAGGTTTTAATGGGCAGTGGGCCGTTAAATAGGCCGAGTCCCACACTGCCCCGCCTTACGGGGGGCGGGGCGTGCGTAAGAAGCATTTTCCCCTCTCTCGTAATAAAAATAAGGTTATGTAAAGATGGAGGGCCACAAATATGACCACAAATAAAGGAAATGAAAAATCAAAATTTTGTCGTAATTTATCGATAAGAAATATTGCAATTGCATTTTTCTACGTTTCACTGCTGTAATTATGGTTTGCTCCATATTTATTTGTTATTACTGAAAGGATGCTAGTACTAAAATTAGTAGTAAAAAAGTCCTCGTCTGAAGTCAAGTGAGTGTAAGGGTCGTCGAGCGGGCTAGGAAGAAATCGCGGGATTTTAGGAAGAGAGAGCTTAAGGGAAATCTTAGTCACACTAATAATAAGGAAATTATTAATACTCGTTCAATACTGTATTTCGTATTACAACCACGAACAACCACGGCAGCGCGCTACAGACGATTATATTCGATAATTGTTAACCGCACAGTATATCGAACCGATACTTATTGAGTCCGGACAAAGACTGACTGGTCCAAACCAGTTACACTCGCGAGACCAGTAAAACAAAAACCTCTCGCCTCGATCACGCACTCTTTCAGCCAATCACAGGCTGCACGTCACTCAGCCAATCATAGGCTGCCACGTCATCTGCACTGTCGACTCAAACGCCACCTCGATATAGCCTTAATGCTAGGGAGGAAGCTAGGGGAATGCCAATGGCGGAAGGTAAGGCTTACGCCCATAGACTTACTAGAATAGACTGCTCATGAAGGTAGTGGGGGTATCCGTCATTGAGAAAAGGATAACTGTCGTTAATATGAGTTTCTATCTCTTCCTAATGCAGAATAGTGGGGAAGCATAACGACCAATAACGGTGTCAGAGCGTGAGTGATAGTATGCGTATTATCGATGTGAGCTAAATCACGCTCACTAGAAAGAGATAGAAACTCATATTAACGACAGTTATCCTTTTCTCAGTGACGGATACCTCCACCACCATAATGAGGGCTCATGAGCAGTCTATTCTAGTAAGTCTATGCTTACGCCTTACAGCGTCGGCCATTCCTGACCGCGTCATTCGCCCCGAATAATAACTTAAATCGCAAGATAATACATATAAAATTTGAACGCAAATAATAATGTTTAATAACATATAAATTAGAATGCAATGAAAAATAAAATATATAATTCATAAACTAAAACGCATGATAAATAACTTATATGCGAATCGAAATGCAAAATGTGTATATATATATATATATATATATATATATTTAACGAAAAGTAATTGGACAAGTGAATGAATAATAGCTAGTCAACTTAAAAAAGAATAAAATAATGATTAGGTAAGTCGCATAAAATAAAAATAAACATTGAAATGGATCACATACACCGGTAAAGACTAGCATATCCCCAGATAGCACAGTGAATTCTAACAGTAATCTTTAAGTTTTCTCTTTTTTATATTGTAATTCTTTAGGAATTCATAGATGAATACAATAAGAATGATTGTGGAAGTTACATGCACTATGATTGAATTCTTGAAAACTTCTTAAAGTATTCATATAGTATTCATATAGTATTCATATAATATTCATATAGTATTCATATAATATTCATATAGTATTCATATAGTATTTTTCCATTTCCATAAATGTAAACTTTATGAATTCAATGGGAATAGTATTTGGAACACTGAAAGAATATACTAAATCTAAAAAAATAATTGATTTCAATATTTGCAAGAAAATATTTATTTATATTAAGCCAAAATATATTTGAATCATTAAAATATACATGTATATTTTGCTGATTCAAATATATTTTTGCTTAATATAAATAAATATTTTCTTGTAAATATTGAAATCAATTATTTAAATAAATATTTTCTTAATTTAAATAAATATTTTCTTATAAATATTGAATCAATTATTTTTTTAGATTTAGTATATTTTTTCAGTAAACATAAGACATTTTGTAGGAAAAATTAATACACAATATTATTAATATTTAACTTCTTTTTAATATAACTTCTTATTTAAAATTAAATGTATGTGCATACAATATATATTATATTTTTATATGCATATATAATTAAAAAAAGTAAATATATATGTAATATAATAAACAACTTATATTAAACGCTGTAATTTAATTAATGCATATGGGTAATTCTAACGAAATTCCGAAATTCATGCCCTTATTGATTTTTTCTAAGTAGTTACGAAATTTAAGCAATGATTATTATTTTGTTATTAAATATGCTATAGTGGATACATAATACCTATATGACTTTCTAGTAAACTAGATATCTAATATTTCTTTTGCTTATGGAAACATCCGAAAATCATTCCCTCACTATGTCCCAAACTCCAGATTAAAATACTCTATGGTCGCTAAATTGACACATTTCGCTAAATTTAATGTCATAGTTTTACCGATCGTTTAAAATAAAATGGTTTTCTTAAAATATTCATAATTACAAAAAAAAATTAAAGATTATTTAAATTTATGCATATTTTTTATTTTGTCCCAAAAAATAAAATCATTCCCTCACACCTTTGTCCCCAGTCCATTTTTGAACGTGTTATTTGTATTACATGAACGCACCCATTTGTTTTTGACAGTTGGCAGTACTGCCAATAATTCATTATGGCGAATTCATCTTGTGCGTGCAAGTAGTTTCTGTTAAAAAAAGATTTCGTTCATAATTTACTACGTTACATTTTTGGCCGTCATTACATCACATCTTATAAAAATAAGGTAATCAACTTTAACTAATTAATGATTAAACGTTGACGTTGGTTTTGGTAACTTATAACGTGACCATAAAATGCAATACGAAAGAAAGGTTAAGTTGTGCGTTTTTGGCGGTAATGTTTGATTTCGTCATTCCCTCACCGTCATTCCCTCATATTTATTTGTAGTGAGGGAATGATTATTTTAACGGTGCGCTTTGTTTGCTTTTTGTGTTCTAGCTGCATTAACGCTAATTGATCTTTGCTTTCTCGTTTTAGGGCTTTATTAACCTAAAAATGGCAAAAAAAAAGAAATTAACTGACGCACAACTAAAATTGAAAAAGAAAGAGTATGATCGGAAACGTAGAGAAAAAATGAAGAGCGATCCTACCAGTTTAGAAAGACTTCGCGAAAAAGAAAGACTGAAATACGTTAAGAAAAAAGAAAAAGGACAGGTAAAACCTGTATCTGAAATGAGTTCAAGAGAAAAAAGACTGAAACGAAAGAATTGGAAAAAAAATAGTCAAACCTACAGGGATAAAAAAGGTGTGCTGTGTAAGAATTTGGCAAGAGTATTGGATATAACGCCACCTCCAAGCCCAGGGCCTTCTTTCGAAAACATTCATCAAAATAGGGAGGAGCAGCGGAGACTGTTGGTAATCGCTCAAAGGAAAATGCAACTAAGACGACGTAGAGCAACGCTTTATGCTAAAATATCCAAATTACAAAAAGCAGTTGACGACGAAAAAAGGAAGGGTGAGAAGTTTTGCAAGAGATATCAAAGATTAGCTAAAAAGTTTCAGACTTCTCTTGAAGCTAAAGTTTCAGAACTATTGCAAAATGTACAAGTGCCTAAAACCGTGAAGAAGAGACTTATTTTTTCAGAAGTTATTACTAGACAGCTTACAGACCACTACAAAGATCAAAATAAACATAGTGATAAGAACAAATTTTTTGAAATATGAAACCAAATCTTTTGAAGAAGAATAAATTGCTCAGCTTAGCAAAACCGTTTTTCAAACACGAAACTTACAAAAGAGCCAGGTGCAGAAAATTAAATACTAAAGCAATGAAAGTCAAACAAGACGTTACTGATTTTTTGGAAAAGGATGAGAATTCAAGGATGTGTCCGGGTAAGAAAGATTTTTTGAGGCACAAAGGACAAGTGCAAAACAAAAACGCTTATTGTGTGATACCATGAAAAACTTGCACAAAAAGTTTTTGACGACAGTTGAATACAAAGTGAGCTTGGCAACATTTTGTAAGTTCAGACCTTTTTGGATAACCTGGGCATTAGTCAAAGACCGTGATACTTGCAAATGTGTGATACACGCAAATGTTCAATTGATGATCCAAAAACTGTATGAAAATAAAGCTTTGCCTAGCTGCAATCTAACAATATTTCTTTCAATGATAACATGCGATGTGCATTCAACAAAATGTCTGTTCAGAAAATGTGAGGGTTGTATGAACAAGTCTATGGAATATTTCTCCCCCAGCCAAATAAAATAATTACATATCATAAATGGGTATATGAAACAATTTCATATGAAAAGGATGGAAAGATGAAGACGGTGCGCAAACCCATAAAAAAGGCGATTAATATCTCAATAAAACAATTAGTGAAACAGTTAGAAGAGGCACTACCTTCATTCTTTCAGCACGTCGGTACCATAGCTCACCAGTATCAGACCATTTCAGAACTTAAAAAAAAAATAACCGAAAATGAAGTCCTCATACACATAGATTTCAGCGAAAATTATTCTTGTAAATACTACGAAGAAATACAGGCAGTTCATTTTGGTAGTGCTAGGCAACAAATTACACTTCATACAGGTGTACTTTATTTACGTCGCAATGATGGTGTCAAAGCCTACACTTTTAGCTCTCTATCTGAAAATAACCGACACGATAAGATGGCAGTATGGGCGCATTTAATACCAGTATTTGAATGACTTAAAAACCAGGATTTGAACATTCATACAATTCACATCCTGAGTGATAGTCCAGTTAATCAATACAAGAATAAGTTTATTTTTCATATTGTATCTCGACATATAAATGATTTATACCCGGGAACAAGATTATTTTCATGGCATTATTCGGAACCAGGCCATGGAAAAGGTGCGCCTGATGGTGTGGGGGGGCACTTTAAAAAGAACTGCCGATAAAGCTGTGGCTGAAGGCCTTGATATCGTGAATTTAATGACACTCAAAAACATATTACTGGAAAGATGTCCTTCAATAATGTTGTTTGAAGTAACCACCGCTGACATCGTAGGGATAGAAAATTTAGTAAAGCAATCAGAATCGATCGCTGCATTCCGTGGAACTCAAAAAATTCGCCAATTTGTTTGCGCTGCTGATGTGCTCGAGTTCAGAAGTCTTTCGTGCAACGATTGCACTGGAAAGTGTAGTCATTATCATTTAGGGTATTACTCATCTTCCAAGAATAATTATGTTATGAATAGGCGCAGTAAAATCCAAACCCAGAGTGCTTCGGATAGTAGACAGTGTTCAAAAGATATCCCTGATGAGAATGCTAAAGGAACAGATCCAGATTATAATATAGGGGACCATGTTATTATTAAATGGGACGATGAGACTTACCCTGGACAAATTACTTCAGTTTGTGAAGAAAGGGCTTTAGTAAAATGCATGACTAGAGGCTCTAAAGCTTGGAAATGGCCGACATTAACAGATGAATAGCTGTATAATTGGAATGATGTATTACAGAAGATTCAGCCTCCAACATTAATAAAAAGAGGATGCTACTTCATAAGAGAAATGGACAAGGGTGATTAGCTGAGTTGATCAAAGAAAGATTCCTGATATTTAGATTTAATATTTTATTATTCTCTCTCATGTTGTTGAAACTGATATAGTTTATAATGAATAGATGGTTTTCATTCTTTTGGCGAGTTGCCCTTTTTATTTAATATCAAGAATGATACTTTTTAGTTCTCTTTATTAGTTTGTAAGTAACTTTAAATAGATCCCTAGTGCGATTCGCAATACTTGAAACGCTGTGATTTTCAAAAGAAAGGTTGTCAATATTTTAAGTACAAAAATTGATATTATTAGATTTGTAAGGAGAAATAATAAGCAAATGTTACTTTATCTTTGTTATTTAAAGTATAATACAAGATTTCTAATGTCATTAAACATGTCTTTTATTGTTGAATTGTCGTAAATATGTTAACACTCATTTCCTCACCTGACACATCATTCCCTCACTCTCTAATTTTTTAACTACCCTCTTTATCCCATGAAAACTCACTTATTTTGGGGACCACTATATCATTGACAATTAGTTACACGAGTACTATAAAATTCATAAAAAAGAAAAATTAAATATTGAAAATATTCTTTATAAATTTTTGAAACTCAAATTTCTGAATTTGGCTAGAATTACCCATATAAATACAACTTACTTTTATTTTCTATAGTAGTTGGTTATTCTTCAGTTTCGTCTAAAACTTTTATTGTGATACGTGAGTGACTTTGATAAATCTGTAATAAAATATATGTATGAAATTATATAACATTATATTATACATTAGAAAGACTAAAGGAATAGGACATTCTATATAAAAGTAATATATAAAAGTAATATATGAACATATAATAGAAGTTTTTATTCGTATAACCGTAAATCGCCTGTTGAAAGAACATGAACTACATGCAGACAAATATTTATTCAAATTTATCAATAGATAGAGATTTTGATTAACTCTGTTGGCAAACCAACTAAAACAGCTTGTTTACTGAATAAATAAACAACAAAAATAAAAACTGCATGCGTTTATTTCGAGGTTAGGTAGTAGGAATATATTTAGTTTAACTAATACTTACCATTCAATAACACCCAATTATTAATATAATTATGTAGCACTGTGCTTTTGTAATCTGATATAATATATATATAAATATATTACCATCTTTTTATTGCAAAATACATGTAGCACACTGCACACTGCACCCCAGATAGCACAAAGGTGAACATAAGTTCATAGGGAAATCATTTTAAAGAATACTTGTAGAATTAGAAAAATGAATATCTGAAGAATTCTTGAAGAATTATTCATAATCAGTTCGTCTTGAAATATTCTTTATAAATTTATTTTAATGAATACTTTGCGACAGTACTATGAATACTTTGAGAATTTATAAGGAATTACTTGTTATTTTTCCACGCATGCGCGAGACTGTATGTGTTCGGTTCGGACTTTATCTTGTAATTTCGTGCAGTGCAATCTGGCGATGATCAATGTTATAGGATTTCATAAAATTTGCAAACTCTTGAGAGGTAAATGCAGTTCCTCTATCCGAAACCAAAACTGAGGGGTTACCGAAGTTTTGAAATAAATATGTAAGATTTTTTATTGCTTCTTTCGAGAGCCAGTAGATTTGATGGACATTAACCAGGTATATCGAGAAAAGACATCAATGACGAGTAAAATGTGTTTAAATCCGTCCATGAAATCTTTAAGAGGTCCAAAATGATCAATATGAAATGTTTGAAAAGGCTGAATAGGCGAATCCGTAATCTGGAGTTCCCCTTTGCGTGAATTTATCGCTGAATTAGCTAGCAAACAGTCTAGAGACAGTTTTCTAAATAATTTTGAACTTTCTTTTTAAGAGAAGGAAACCAATAATTCCTACTAATCCCTTTAATAGTTTTTTCAAGCCCACAGTGAACCACATCGTCGTGGTAATAGCGAATGATATTGTTTATCATTACGTCAGGTACGAAAAATCGAGATTTGTCTATTCCTTTTTTAAAAACTAGGCCGTCTAGAAGTTCGAACTTTTCATTTTCATTTGTCTCTAAGTTTTCTGCAATGTTTTAAGTTTAGGGTCTTGCAATTGTCTGAATAACAATTCTTTTTCTAGAGGCATTGACTTAATGAAATGTACGACCCGACTAAGGGCATCGACGTGAAGCATGCGACCTTCCCAATGAATTATCTTAAATTTGTAATTCTGTAGTTTAAGAGTCCAGCGCGCAATGCGCGGGTTAATATTCGCCTTGTTAATAGCAAAAACTAAAGCGTGACGATCGGTAACGATCGTGAAGTCTAGCCCATAAAGATATATATGAAATCTCTCGATGGACTTAATAGCCAGCATTTTAAGTTCAAAATTATGATAATTTACTTCTGCTTTGTTCGTATTCTGGCTATAAAAGGCTACCGGTGCCCATTGGTTGGTTTTCTGTTTCTGAAGGAGAATTCCAGCGATAACTACTGAACTTGCGTCCGTGTGCAATTCCGTTTCGAGATCGGGGTTATATAATTGCAATGTTAGGTATGACATAAGTTTTTCTTTTAACGTTCTAAAAGCCTGATGGGCTTCGTCATCAAATTTAAATTTTATCAATTTGCGTAAAAGAAGGTGAAGAGGTTTAGTGATAGTCCTTAATAAATTTTCTAAAGTAATTCGTAAGGCCAAGAAATCTTTGCAACTCAACGACTTTTGTCAGCTGGGGAAAATTGGCAATGGCCTCCGTGTGTCTCGAGCTAAGAGTAATCCCAGACGGGGAAATAATGTACCCGAGGTATTCTATGGTAGTTTTTAAGAACAAGCATTTCTTAAGATTCAAATAAAGATTGTGTTGCTTGAGCAATAATAGCACTTGTTTTAAGACATCAAGGTTATCTTGAACTGATGATGACGAAATAAGGATATCGTCAATGTACACGACAATTTTATCTTCTCTAATCAAAGACTGAAAAATTGATACAAGACGTTTTTAAAACTCAGCAGGAGCTTCGCAAAATCCGAAAGGTAATCGGAGGAATTTGAATTGACCATCTGGAGTTGCAAATGAGAAAAATTTTGTATGATCAGGGTGTATCTTTATCTAATGGAACCCATCTTTGAGGTCGAGGAGAGTGAATACATTTTTATTACTTAAGCGAGTTAAACAATCCTCTATAATCGGGAAAGGATATTTTTGTTTATTTGTCCTGCTATTAAGTGGACGCAGATTTACACAAAGCCTCATAGAACCGTTCTTTTTCCTAACGGGAACAACACGAGAGCAATACGGCGAAGTGCTTTCTTTAATAATATTTCTAGATAACAAGTCATCCGTAATCTCTCTTATTTGAAGTTTTTCATTGTAGGCAAAGTGCTTAGGTGAATAAGTAAAAATGGAGTCATCTTTTAAATTGACTTTAACAGAGTAATCATCCTTAGCAATAGGAACATTTGTGTTTTCCACTTCTTGAAAAACTGATATTAATTGTTCTTTGACTGAAGCATCGAAGTCAATCTCAATATTGAAATAAATTCTTCTATTTTATTCGATGCAAAATCGACAACATCAGCAGAAGCAATCTCAGAGAACAAATGTACTTGGTCAGCTAAATCTTTAGCAGAAGGTTTTAACAGAGCTGAAATTTCATGTTTGAAGTTAAGAAAATCTCTGCCAATAATTAAATGAGAAGAGGTATTATTAATAGAAAAAAACGAGGAACAATCAGCCGTGAAATTTGGTAAAGCTTCTAATTCAATAGTTGTCGCGACTGAACCTTTAACATTAATAGGAGTACCATTTACTGCTTTATACAGATGTTCAGAATTTTTTAAGAGAACAGAAGAGTCAAAGAATTCATTAAAAACAGAAGACGACATAAAAGAGACCGGACTTCCTGTATCTAATAACGCTAGTTTATTACAAGGAGTATTATTGATATCTTTGACAATCAATGACAAAAGGGGTGAATCAGTGATAATTTCCTTACCGCCGGACGCATTAACGCACGCTATTACATTAGCTTCGTCGATCACTTCATCTGGACAGTCTTCTACTGCAGCAACAGGCGATGTAGACGGTTGCGTGGACATTGATGCGTTCCTTCTTTTGAAGTTTGAAACAATCCTCCTTGGTGTGGTTTTTCTTACGGCAGTAATTGCAAAAGAGATCCTTGCCGTTCTTGTTTGGCTGGTTGGGAGATTCCACCGAAAAGCTATTTTCCTTAGGCTGTTTTCTTTTCTGGCAAATGTCGGCAACTTTTTAGAGGAATCATAGCACGAGTCAGCAACATGTTGCATATCTCTCAAAAATTCGTCAAGAGAGGCAGCTTTTAATGCTATAACAGTTCCTTTAATTGTAATGCTAGAGATACCGTTGATCAGTGATTGAATAATATCTTCTTCAGGTAGACGTAAAGAGCGCAATAACACTATCTTATCCATGGCGTAATCAATGAACGATTCCTTGTAGAAAGCCCATTTACGAGCTTCCGCTTTACACATCACAGAGCTGAAGAGAATTTTTCTTCTGAATCGATTGACAACTGCGCATTTAAAATCTGGCCAAGATTTATTAACAGATCCTGTGTTCATGTCGAACCAACGACGGGCTGTCTTGACCAAGTTAACTGTAGCAGCAGATAACATGACTGATTCATGGTGACCATGCAATTTTGCTACATTTTCAATTTTTTCGACCCATAGTTCCACATCGTCTTCTTGAGAGCCAGCAAATTGAGGAATTTGTGAAGATAAAAACTTCACGTCATTACTTGAAGGCCTGTAATGTTCATCTGTTGAATGAGTTAGATTGGTTGTGTTTTGCGACTGCTCCTGTTTATCCAATATACGCGCTAGCAATTCTTGTTGCATTTTTAACTGTTGACTCATCATAAAACAGAGTTGAGGTAATACATTTTCTGTAGATGACTGTATCATTACCAGTTACAGAATTGCAATGAGCGGACGAATCAGGAGAATTGGGCTCTTGATTGGCTTCCTGTGTTCGATTTTCCGCCGAAATCCTCGAATGCATATTTCTTTCGTAGTATTCCAAGAATGTATCGATACAACTAGCTCGATTATCGGGGATGTTTGCCGTTTTTCTAAGGCTAAGTTCTTCCTGTAGTTTAACGAGCGTGAACGCTTATAATTGCTCTCTTGAAATTATTTTTAACATATTAAATGAGCAAGGTAACAAAGCGAAAAACACAAAAGCAAAAAAAACTACAAAAGCAAAATACGACAAAACCCGAAACTCGAAATAATTGTTCACTGTTGAAAATAACTAATAAAGTTTGAGATAAAGCGTGATAACACTAATGGTAACACGCGAAGAGTTTATGTGTCGAGATAATAGTGTTCTAGATTATCGACATTAGCGAATACCGAAGGTAATGTTCACAGTTATCGACGCGGAAAAGAGTCTGTACTGCAGTCGCTATTACCGACAGTAGCAAACTTGTATCAAGATCACGAGAACACTGTTTGAAGATCACGTGATCAGCACGTTGAACCGAGTGCAATACCGGTTTTTTCAACGGCTTTTGAATATGCCTCTTTTTTCTGTTTAAGAGGCACTTTAGCACTCGAAAAAAATTAAATAACACCCACGGGCACGCTAATGCGTACAGTACATTTACACACTTAATTATGTGCTGTGAAGGCGAGATACCGCACACGCGTAACCACCGTTGTAACACACCGCGGTGTAAAAACTCAAAACCAAAGACTAAGAAAGAAAAATTTCAGGGAAAAGCGAAAAGAACATCCCACTTCTGAAGCTGTAAGGGTTGTCGAGCGGGCTAGGAAGAAAGCGCGGGAATTTTAGGAGAGAGAGCTTAAGGGAAATCTTGGTCACATTGGTGTAATAAGGAAATTAATTAATAGTCGTTCAATACTGTATTTCATATTACAATCACGAACAACCGCGGCAGCGCGCATACAGACGATTATATTCGATAATTGTTAACCGCACAGTATATCGAACCGATACTTGTTGAGTTCCGGACAAAGACTGGACTGGTCCAAACAATTACGCTCGCAAGACCAGTAAAACAAAAAACCCTCTCGCCTCGATCACGCGCAAGGTTCTTAAATACACAGGTTGCCTCAATGGCGATCTTTTGGGTGGGGAATCTCGCAGCAAGAGGAGATTTTGTGACGTCATTGTTGGTGTATCTATCTCTTTTCAATTGAAATATGTCCTTTTTCAGTATTCATATGGTTATTATAAAGTGCATTATTGTTGTTATTACGTATTGCAGTACTATTTAAAATAATAAATTTTTACAAAGAGAGGTAAACTTTATTTTATATTATTTATTATGTACATAATTTTATTTTATATTATAATTTACAATTGATTAGTTATTATAACCTCACACTTCATTCTACTATATCGAATATTTTTCTTTTTAGTGGCCATGCCTGGATATGCATGCAACGTTATTAGTTGTAATAATTATTATGAAAAGACACGGTTTTTAAATGTTAATTATCATCGTTTTCCAAAGAACTCGGCCATACGAGACATTTGGATTACCCGATGTGGTCTCAGCAATTCATGGTAAGCGGATAAAGGCAAAATATGCAGTATACATTTTCGAGATGAGGATTATGAATGTGATTTGCGAAATAAGTTGTTAAATGTGCAATTTAAAAAAAAATTAAAAGAGGACGCTGTACCAACGCTACATTTACCAATCTCTATAGATGATATACAAAGTTCGTCGATCCTGAGTGATACTACCACTCTTCATGACCACTCGAATCAAGAATCATCGATTGATTATCATACTTCAGCAGTTCAGACTGAAATTAATTTCAACATGGAGACGTTTAATACATTATATTCTACGATACATAAACTAGAGGAACAGTTAGCGCAAAGTCACAGCACATGTAAAGATTTGAAAAATCAACTGCAATCTCTTATATCCCAAGTGAAGAAGAAGGATAACCTACTGGCAACAAAGAATAAAGAATTTCATGATTTCAAAGAAGGTATTCGAACAATCCTTTCTGAGAATCAATTAGCATTGCAGAAAAAAAAGAAGATCAAATGGACAGTTGATGAAATATCCAAAGCATTTACAATACGGTATTTGAGTAAGAGATGTTATTTCTACTTACGTAATACACTCAATTACAAACTTCCAGGCATTTCATCCCTCCAACGATGATCTAGAATTGACATGCGACAAGGAGTATTGCAAGACATTTTGCGAGTTATGCAAGCAATTGGATTAACCATGACGGATATAGAACGAACGACAGTACTGGCATTTGATGAAATAAAAGTATTCTCTTTAGATGAATATGATAAACAGCATGATGAGATTTTGGGACCACACAAGCATATGCAAGTTGTCATGGCTAGAGGACTCTTCACTAACTGGAAACAGCCTATTTTTGTGAATTTTGATACAAAAATGACTAAGAGTATATTAATGGATATTATTGATAAATTACATACAGCTTCGTACTCTGTAGTAGCATGTGTTTCTGACTGTGGTGGTGGAAATATTGGGCTATGGAAAGAGCTTGGAATTACTATTGAACAAACAAATTTTCTTCATCCAATAACTAACGAGGCTGTATATGTTTTTACAGATGCTCCTCACCTCCTTAAACTTATAAGAAATTGGTTTATTGACACTGGATTTATTTTGGAGAATGGATCACTTATTACCAAGCAACCGTTAGAAGCATTAATGCAGCAGACAACAGAGAGCGAAGTGAGCTCTTGCTACAAACTTACAAGTGCCCATTTAAAATGTCAGAAGGCAGAGAGACAAAATGTTGCACTTGCTGCGCAACTTATGTCTCATACAACAGCAACAGCGTTGATACATTATAAGCCTGGACTAGATAAGAGTTTAGCACAAAGTACTGGTGAATTCATTGAACTCATTAGTAACTGGTTTGATATCATGAATTCGTATTCTCCTGAAGCCAATGTACCATCAAAGAAACCCTTCGGTTCTGACTTCCAATTCCAAATAAATGTGCTTGACTCAGTGTATGACAAGATTTCTACAATGCGATGTATAAAAAAAATACTCTTCAAATCTTTCAAAAAGGAATGCTGATATCAAATACAATCATTGAAACAAGCTTTTTAACACACTAAAAGCAAAATATGACTTTAAGTATATCCTCACTCACTGCCTAAATCAGGATGCATTGGAAAATTTTTTTTTCCCAAATACGAACAAGAGGAGGTTTATATGATCATCCAACACCAATACATGCATGCACAGAATTCGCATGATTATTCTCGGCAAGAATCCTGGAATTGTGCAAAAAAATTTAAATACTGTAGAAGCTACGCATGATGAGTATATGTTCGTAAAAGCCATGGAAGAGGCACACATATCTATTCAGACAGAGAATATTGAATTACCTGTACAAGAGAATTCAGACACTGAAAGTTTTAGTTCAACATCAACCTCACCAGCAGGAAATCAAAGAACCATCATTCTCACGTGTGTTTTAGAAAAGGATGGACTAAAGTATTTAGCAGGATGGATCGCGAAAAAATTCAAACATAAATATCCACATCTCGGAATCTACTCATATAAATTACACAATGAGCACATCTATCAACTGCCGGAATGGAGCATCTTTCAGTCGGTGGTTTGACTGTTCCACAAGATGCTTTCGTTAAACAGCTTGAGGAACTGGATAAGTTATTCAATAAATTTCACAAAAAAACTATATTTCGCAAAGGACTCAATATAACAAAAAAATTAATACGTATGTGCATTCGGAAGCATCCTGAGAGAGAAAAAGAATTAATTGAGACGTTTATAAAACAAAGAACATTTTTTTTATACGATTAAAATTTTAAAACTGTAAACTACAGGAGAAATTACAGGGAAAATCCATTAATATAGAATAGGTTAGGTTAGGTTAGGTTAGGTTGGGTTATGCAATGCATAAGACAGAGAACGATGAGTGTGACAAAGATAGATATACCAATAATGACGTCACGACCAATCAGAGAAAAGTGCCCGATTGAGGCAACCTGTGTATTTAAGAACCTTGGATCACGCGCTCTCCCAGCCAATCACAGGCTGCACGTCACTCAGCCAATCACAGGCTGACCACGTCATCTGCACTGTCGATTCAAACGCCACCTCGATATAGCCTTCAGAGAGAAGACTGAGAGGTGTCATGGCCCGCTTTTAGGTGATCCCTGAAAGCGATACGCCCTCTGTTAATCTAAAAAACGTGGACATGAACTACAAAGCCAATTTCCACGAAAGTTGCNGGTGTACTTTATTTACGTCGCAATGATGGTGTCAAAGCCTACACTTTTAGCTCTCTATCTGAAAATAACCGACACGATAAGATGGCAGTATGGGCGCATTTAATACCAGTATTTGAATGACTTAAAACCAGGATTTGAACATTCATACAATTCACATCCTGAGTGATAGTCCAGTTAATCAATACAAGAATAAGTTTTATTTTCATATTGTATCTCGACATATAAATGATTTATACCCGGGAACAAGATTATTTTCATGGCATTATTCGGAACCAGGCCATGGAAAAGGTGCGCCTGATGGTGTGGGGGGGCACTTTAAAAAGAACTGCCGATAAAGCTGTGGCTGAAGGCCTTGATATCGTGAATTTAATGACAAAAACATATTACTGGAAAGATGTCCTTCAATAATGTTGTTTGAAGTAACCACCGCTGACATCGTAGGGATAGAAAATTTAGTAAAGCAATCAGAATCGATCGCTGCATTCCGTGGAACTCAAAAAATTCGCCAATTTGTTTGCGCTGCTGATGTGCTCGAGTTCAGAAGTCTTTCGTGCAACGATTGCACTGGAAAGTGTAGTCATTATCATTTAGGGTATTACTCATCTTCCAAGAATAATTATGTTATGAATAGGCGCAGTAAAATCCAAACCCAGAGTGCTTCGGATAGTAGACAGTGTTCAAAAGATATCCCTGATGAGAATGCTAAAGGAACAGATCCAGATTATAATATAGGGGACCATGTTATTATTAAATGGGACGATGAGACTTACCCTGGACAAATTACTTCAGTTTGTGAAGAAAGGGCTTTAGTAAAATGCATGACTAGAGGCTCTAAAGCTTGGAAATGGCCGACATTAACAGATGAATAGCTGTATAATTGGAATGATGTATTACAGAAGATTCAGCCTCCAACATTAATAAAAAGAGGATGCTACTTCATAAGAGAAATGGACAAGGGTGATTAGCTGAGTTGATCAAAGAAAGATTCCTGATATTTAGATTTAATATTTTATTATTCTCTCTCATGTTGTTGAAACTGATATAGTTTATAATGAATAGATGGTTTTCATTCTTTTGGCGAGTTGCCCTTTTTATTTAATATCAAGAATGATACTTTTTAGTTCTCTTTATTAGTTTGTAAGTAACTTTAAATAGATCCCTAGTGCGATTCGCAATACTTGAAACGCTGTGATTTTCAAAAGAAAGGTTGTCAATATTTTAAGTACAAAAATTGATATTATTAGATTTGTAAGGAGAAATAATAAGCAAATGTTACTTTATCTTTGTTATTTAAAGTATAATACAAGATTTCTAATGTCATTAAACATGTCTTTTATTGTTGAATTGTCGTAAATATGTTAACACTCATTTCCTCACCTGACACATCATTCCCTCACTCTCTAATTTTTTAACTACCCTCTTTATCCCATGAAAACTCACTTATTTTGGGGACCACTATATCATTGACAATTAGTTACACGAGTACTATAAAATTCATAAAAAAGAAAAATTAAATATTGAAAATATTCTTTATAAATTTTTGAAACTCAAATTTCTGAATTTGGCTAGAATTACCCATATAAATACAACTTACTTTTATTTTCTATAGTAGTTGGTTATTCTTCAGTTTCGTCTAAAACTTTTATTGTGATACGTGAGTGACTTTGATAAATCTGTAATAAAATATATGTATGAAATTATATAACATTATATTATACATTAGAAAGACTAAAGGAATAGGACATTCTATATAAAAGTAATATATAAAAGTAATATATGAACATATAATAGAAGTTTTTATTCGTATAACCGTAAATCGCCTGTTGAAAGAACATGAACTACATGCAGACAAATATTTATTCAAATTTATCAATAGATAGAGATTTTGATTAACTCTGTTGGCAAACCAACTAAAACAGCTTGTTTACTGAATAAATAAACAACAAAAATAAAAACTGCATGCGTTTATTTCGAGGTTAGGTAGTAGGAATATATTTAGTTTAACTAATACTTACCATTCAATAACACCCAATTATTAATATAATTATGTAGCACTGTGCTTTTGTAATCTGATATAATATATATATAAATATATTACCATCTTTTTATTGCAAAATACATGTAGCACACTGCACACTGCACCCCAGATAGCACAAAGGTGAACATAAGTTCATAGGGAAATCATTTTAAAGAATACTTGTAGAATTAGAAAAATGAATATCTGAAGAATTCTTGAAGAATTATTCATAATCAGTTCGTCTTGAAATATTCTTTATAAATTTATTTTAATGAATACTTTGCGACAGTACTATGAATACTTTGAGAATTTATAAGGAATTACTTGTTATTTTTCCACGCATGCGCGAGACTGTATGTGTTCGGTTCGGACTTTATCTTGTAATTTCGTGCAGTGCAATCTGGCGATGATCAATGTTATAGGATTTCATAAAATTTGCAAACTCTTGAGAGGTAAATGCAGTTCCTCTATCCGAAACCAAAACTGAGGGGTTACCGAAGTTTTGAAATAAATATGTAAGATTTTTTATTGCTTCTTTCGAGAGCCAGTAGATTTGATGGACATTAACCAGGTATATCGAGAAAAGACATCAATGACGAGTAAAATGTGTTTAAATCCGTCCATGAAATCTTTAAGAGGTCCAAAATGATCAATATGAAATGTTTGAAAAGGCTGAATAGGCGAATCCGTAATCTGGAGTTCCCCTTTGCGTGAATTTATCGCTGAATTAGCTAGCAAACAGTCTAGAGACAGTTTTCTAAATAATTTTGAACTTTCTTTTTAAGAGAAGGAAACCAATAATTCCTACTAATCCCTTTAATAGTTTTTTCAAGCCCACAGTGAACCACATCGTCGTGGTAATAGCGAATGATATTGTTTATCATTACGTCAGGTACGAAAAATCGAGATTTGTCTATTCCTTTTTTAAAAACTAGGCCGTCTAGAAGTTCGAACTTTTCATTTTCATTTGTCTCTAAGTTTTCTGCAATGTTTTAAGTTTAGGGTCTTGCAATTGTCTGAATAACAATTCTTTTTCTAGAGGCATTGACTTAATGAAATGTACGACCCGACTAAGGGCATCGACGTGAAGCATGCGACCTTCCCAATGAATTATCTTAAATTTGTAATTCTGTAGTTTAAGAGTCCAGCGCGCAATGCGCGGGTTAATATTCGCCTTGTTAATAGCAAAAACTAAAGCGTGACGATCGGTAACGATCGTGAAGTCTAGCCCATAAAGATATATATGAAATCTCTCGATGGACTTAATAGCCAGCATTTTAAGTTCAAAATTATGATAATTTACTTCTGCTTTGTTCGTATTCTGGCTATAAAAGGCTACCGGTGCCCATTGGTTGGTTTTCTGTTTCTGAAGGAGAATTCCAGCGATAACTACTGAACTTGCGTCCGTGTGCAATTCCGTTTCGAGATCGGGGTTATATAATTGCAATGTTAGGTATGACATAAGTTTTTCTTTTAACGTTCTAAAAGCCTGATGGGCTTCGTCATCAAATTTAAATTTTATCAATTTGCGTAAAAGAAGGTGAAGAGGTTTAGTGATAGTCCTTAATAAATTTTCTAAAGTAATTCGTAAGGCCAAGAAATCTTTGCAACTCAACGACTTTTGTCAGCTGGGGAAAATTGGCAATGGCCTCCGTGTGTCTCGAGCTAAGAGTAATCCCAGACGGGGAAATAATGTACCCGAGGTATTCTATGGTAGTTTTTAAGAACAAGCATTTCTTAAGATTCAAATAAAGATTGTGTTGCTTGAGCAATAATAGCACTTGTTTTAAGACATCAAGGTTATCTTGAACTGATGATGACGAAATAAGGATATCGTCAATGTACACGACAATTTTATCTTCTCTAATCAAAGACTGAAAAATTGATACAAGACGTTTTTAAAACTCAGCAGGAGCTTCGCAAAATCCGAAAGGTAATCGGAGGAATTTGAATTGACCATCTGGAGTTGCAAATGAGAAAAATTTTGTATGATCAGGGTGTATCTTTATCTAATGGAACCCATCTTTGAGGTCGAGGAGAGTGAATACATTTTTATTACTTAAGCGAGTTAAACAATCCTCTATAATCGGGAAAGGATATTTTTGTTTATTTGTCCTGCTATTAAGTGGACGCAGATTTACACAAAGCCTCATAGAACCGTTCTTTTTCCTAACGGGAACAACACGAGAGCAATACGGCGAAGTGCTTTCTTTAATAATATTTCTAGATAACAAGTCATCCGTAATCTCTCTTATTTGAAGTTTTTCATTGTAGGCAAAGTGCTTAGGTGAATAAGTAAAAATGGAGTCATCTTTTAAATTGACTTTAACAGAGTAATCATCCTTAGCAATAGGAACATTTGTGTTTTCCACTTCTTGAAAAACTGATATTAATTGTTCTTTGACTGAAGCATCGAAGTCAATCTCAATATTGAAATAAATTCTTCTATTTTATTCGATGCAAAATCGACAACATCAGCAGAAGCAATCTCAGAGAACAAATGTACTTGGTCAGCTAAATCTTTAGCAGAAGGTTTTAACAGAGCTGAAATTTCATGTTTGAAGTTAAGAAAATCTCTGCCAATAATTAAATGAGAAGAGGTATTATTAATAGAAAAAACGAGGAACAATCAGCCGTGAAATTTGGTAAAGCTTCTAATTCAATAGTTGTCGCGACTGAACCTTTAACATTAATAGGAGTACCATTTACTGCTTTATACAGATGTTCAGAATTTTTTAAGAGAACAGAAGAGTCAAAGAATTCATTAAAAACAGAAGACGACATAAAAGAGACCGGACTTCCTGTATCTAATAACGCTAGTTTATTACAAGGAGTATTATTGATATCTTTGACAATCAATGACAAAAGGGGTGAATCAGTGATAATTTCCTTACCGCCGGACGCATTAACGCACGCTATTACATTAGCTTCGTCGATCACTTCATCTGGACAGTCTTCTACTGCAGCAACAGGCGATGTAGACGGTTGCGTGGACATTGATGCGTTCCTTCTTTTGAAGTTTGAAACAATCCTCCTTGGTGTGGTTTTTCTTACGGCAGTAATTGCAAAAGAGATCCTTGCCGTTCTTGTTTGGCTGGTTGGGAGATTCCACCGAAAAGCTATTTTCCTTAGGCTGTTTTCTTTTCTGGCAAATGTCGGCAACTTTTTAGAGGAATCATAGCACGAGTCAGCAACATGTTGCATATCTCTCAAAAATTCGTCAAGAGAGGCAGCTTTTAATGCTATAACAGTTCCTTTAATTGTAATGCTAGAGATACCGTTGATCAGTGATTGAATAATATCTTCTTCAGGTAGACGTAAAGAGCGCAATAACACTATCTTATCCATGGCGTAATCAATGAACGATTCCTTGTAGAAAGCCCATTTACGAGCTTCCGCTTTACACATCACAGAGCTGAAGAGAATTTTTCTTCTGAATCGATTGACAACTGCGCATTTAAAATCTGGCCAAGATTTATTAACAGATCCTGTGTTCATGTCGAACCAACGACGGGCTGTCTTGACCAAGTTAACTGTAGCAGCAGATAACATGACTGATTCATGGTGACCATGCAATTTTGCTACATTTTCAATTTTTTCGACCCATAGTTCCACATCGTCTTCTTGAGAGCCAGCAAATTGAGGAATTTGTGAAGATAAAAACTTCACGTCATTACTTGAAGGCCTGTAATGTTCATCTGTTGAATGAGTTAGATTGGTTGTGTTTTGCGACTGCTCCTGTTTATCCAATATACGCGCTAGCAATTCTTGTTGCATTTTTAACTGTTGACTCATCATAAAACAGAGTTGAGGTAATACATTTTCTGTAGATGACTGTATCATTACCAGTTACAGAATTGCAATGAGCGGACGAATCAGGAGAATTGGGCTCTTGATTGGCTTCCTGTGTTCGATTTTCCGCCGAAATCCTCGAATGCATATTTCTTTCGTAGTATTCCAAGAATGTATCGATACAACTAGCTCGATTATCGGGGATGTTTGCCGTTTTTCTAAGGCTAAGTTCTTCCTGTAGTTTAACGAGCGTGAACGCTTATAATTGCTCTCTTGAAATTATTTTTAACATATTAAATGAGCAAGGTAACAAAAGCGAAAAACACAAAAGCAAAAAAAACTACAAAAGCAAAATACGACAAAACCCGAAACTCGAAATAATTGTTCACTGTTGAAAATAACTAATAAAGTTTGAGATAAAGCGTGATAACACTAATGGTAACACGCGAAGAGTTTATGTGTCGAGATAATAGTGTTCTAGATTATCGACATTAGCGAATACCGAAGGTAATGTTCACAGTTATCGACGCGGAAAAGAGTCTGTACTGCAGTCGCTATTACCGACAGTAGCAAACTTGTATCAAGATCACGAGAACACTGTTTGAAGATCACGTGATCAGCACGTTGAACCGAGTGCAATACCGGTTTTTCAACGGCTTTTGAATATGCCTCTTTTTTCTGTTTAAGAGGCACTTTAGCACTCGAAAAAAATTAAATAACACCCACGGGCAACGCTAATGCGTACAGTACATTTACACACTTAATTATGTGCTGTGAAGGCGAGATACCGCACACGCGTAACCACCGTTGTAACACACCGCGGTGTAAAAACTCAAAACCAAAGACTAAGAAAGAAAAATTTCAGGGAAAAGCGAAAAGAACATCCCACTTCTGAAGCTGTAAGGGTTGTCGAGCGGGCTAGGAAGAAAGCGCGGGAATTTTAGGAAGAGAGAGCTTAAGGGAAATCTTGGTCACATTGGTGTAATAAGGAAATTATTAATAGTCGTTCAATACTGTATTTCATATTACAATCACGAACAACCGCGGCAGCGCGCTACAGACGATTATATTCGATAATTGTTAACCGCACAGTATATCGAACCGATACTTGTTGAGTCCGGACAAAGACTGACTGGTCCAAACCAATTACGCTCGCAAGACCAGTAAAACAAAAACCTCTCGCCTCGATCACGCGCAAGGTTCTTAAATACACAGGTTGCCTCAATGGCGATCTTTTGGGTGGGGAATCTCGCAGCAAGAGGAGATTTTGTGACGTCATTGTTGGTGTATCTATCTCTTTTCAATTGAAATATGTCCTTTTTCAGTATTCATATGGTTATTATAAAGTGCATTATTGTTGTTATTACGTATTGCAGTACTATTTAAAATAATAAATTTAATTACAAAGAGAGGTAAACTTTATTTTATATTATTTATTATGTACATAATTTTATTTTATATTATAATTACAATTGATTAGTTATTATAACCTCACACTTCATTCTACTATATCGAATATTTTTCTTTTTAGTGGCCATGCCTGGATATGCATGCAACGTTATTAGTTGTAATAATTATTATGAAAAGACACGGTTTTTAAATGTTAATTATCATCGTTTTCCAAAGAACTCGGCCATACGAGACATTTGGATTACCCGATGTGGTCTCAGCAATTCATGGTAAGCGGATAAAGGCAAAATATGCAGTATACATTTTCGAGATGAGGATTATGAATGTGATTTGCGAAATAAGTTGTTAAATGTGCAATTTAAAAAAAAATTAAAAGAGGACGCTGTACCAACGCTACATTTACCAATCTCTATAGATGATATACAAAGTTCGTCGATCCTGAGTGATACTACCACTCTTCATGACCACTCGAATCAAGAATCATCGATTGATTATCATACTTCAGCAGTTCAGACTGAAATTAATTTCAACATGGAGACGTTTAATACATTATATTCTACGATACATAAACTAGAGGAACAGTTAGCGCAAAGTCACAGCACATGTAAAGATTTGAAAAATCAACTGCAATCTCTTATATCCCAAGTGAAGAAGAAGGATAACCTACTGGCAACAAAGAATAAAGAATTTCATGATTTCAAAGAAGGTATTCGAACAATCCTTTCTGAGAATCAATTAGCATTGCAGAAAAAAAAGAAGATCAAATGGACAGTTGATGAAATATCCAAAGCATTTACAATACGGTATTTGAGTAAGAGATGTTATTTCTACTTACGTAATACACTCAATTACAAACTTCCAGGCATTTCATCCCTCCAACGATGGGCATCTAGAATTGACATGCGACAAGGAGTATTGCAAGACATTTTGCGAGTTATGCAAGCAATTGGATTAACCATGACGGATATAGAACGAACGACAGTACTGGCATTTGATGAAATAAAAGTATTCTCTTTAGATGAATATGATAAACAGCATGATGAGATTTTGGGACCACACAAGCATATGCAAGTTGTCATGGCTAGAGGACTCTTCACTAACTGGAAACAGCCTATTTTTGTGAATTTTGATACAAAAATGACTAAGAGTATATTAATGGATATTATTGATAAATTACATACAGCTTCGTACTCTGTAGTAGCATGTGTTTCTGACTGTGGTGGTGGAAATATTGGGCTATGGAAAGAGCTTGGAATTACTATTGAACAAACAAATTTTCTTCATCCAATAACTAACGAGGCTGTATATGTTTTTACAGATGCTCCTCACCTCCTTAAACTTATAAGAAATTGGTTTATTGACACTGGATTTATTTTGGAGAATGGATCACTTATTACCAAGCAACCGTTAGAAGCATTAATGCAGCAGACAACAGAGAGCGAAGTGAGCTCTTGCTACAAACTTACAAGTGCCCATTTAAAATGTCAGAAGGCAGAGAGACAAAATGTTGCACTTGCTGCGCAACTTATGTCTCATACAACAGCAACAGCGTTGATACATTATAAGCCTGGACTAGATAAGAGTTTAGCACAAAGTACTGGTGAATTCATTGAACTCATTAGTAACTGGTTTGATATCATGAATTCGTATTCTCCTGAAGCCAATGTACCATCAAAGAAACCCTTCGGTTCTGACTTCCAATTCCAAATAAATGTGCTTGACTCAGTGTATGACAAGATTTCTACAATGCGATGTATAAAAAAAATACTCTTCAAATCTTTCAAAAAGGAATGCTGATATCAATACAATCATTGAAACAGCTTTTTAACACACTAAAAGCAAAATATGACTTTAAGTATATCCTCACTCACTGCCTAAATCAGGATGCATTGGAAAATTTTTTTTCCCAAATACGAACAAGAGGAGGTTTATATGATCATCCAACACCAATACATGCATTGCACAGAATTCGCATGATTATTCTCGGCAAGAATCCTGGAATTGTGCAAAAAAATTTAAATACTGTAGAAGCTACGCATGATGAGTATATGTTCGTAAAAGCCATGGAAGAGGCACACATATCTATTCAGACAGAGAATATTGAATTACCTGTACAAGAGAATTCAGACACTGAAAGTTTTAGTTCAACATCAACCTCACCAGCAGGAAATCAAAGAACCATCATTCTCACGTGTGTTTTAGAAAAGGATGGACTAAAGTATTTAGCAGGATGGATCGCGAAAAAATTCAAACATAAATATCCACATCTCGGAATCTACTCATATAAATTACACAATGAGCACATCTATCAACTGCCGGAATGGAGCATCTTTCAGTCGGTGGTTTGACTGTTCCACAAGATGCTTTCGTTAAACAGCTTGAGGAACTGGATAAGTTATTCAATAAATTTCACAAAAAAACTATATTTCGCAAAGGACTCAATATAACAAAAAAATTAATACGTATGTGCATTCGGAAGCATCCTGAGAGAGAAAAAGAATTAATTGAGACGTTTATAAAACAAAGAACATTTTTTTTATACGATTAAAATTTTAAAACTGTAAACTACAGGAGAAATTACAGGGAAAATCCATTAATATAGAATAGGTTAGGTTAGGTTAGGTTAGGTTGGGTTATGCAATGCATAAGACAGAGAACGATGAGTGTGACAAAGATAGATATACCAATAATGACGTCACGACCAATCAGAGAAAAGTGCCCGATTGAGGCAACCTGTGTATTTAAGAACCTTGGATCACGCGCTCTCCCAGCCAATCACAGGCTGCACGTCACTCAGCCAATCACAGGCTGACCACGTCATCTGCACTGTCGATTCAAACGCCACCTCGATATAGCCTTCAGAGAGAAGACTGAGAGGTGTCATGGCCCGCTTTTAGGTGATCCCTGAAAGCGATACGCCCTCTGTTAATCTAAAAAACGTGGACATGAACTACAAAGCCAATTTTCACGAAAGTTCTCAGAGGGTAACATATAATGTGCACAATTTCTGGTTCTGTTCCGTGCTATATGTACAAAATGGCGGTAGCACCAGTGCTGTATAGCAAAGTGCTTACGTATATCAAATAAATTTTAATATAAATGAGAAATGACGAATTTGAATATATACAGGGCCGTGCAGGTAAATCCGGAAAAAGTTTAGATAGGTATAGTGAAGTGATGTGTTATTGGATTTTTGTGTTCTAGGTTTCTAATTAAAGCTTAAGAAGCGTACTTTGACAGTGAAACAACGTATAAAGTGAAAGTGGAAAGATGAGCAAAGAACAGGACAGGAGAGCTGCGATCCTGGAATCACTGCGCGCCGGGAAGACCGCCAAGGAGATTGTGGATTGGTTTGGCTACTCAAAAACGCAAGTTTACGAGATAGCCAAAACCTATCGAGAGACGGACAACAAGGACGATGTTACTTCGGACCGGGCAAGCCACAGCAAGCGATCTGACCGGAAGCGGACTGGTGAATTCATCGATCAGTTAAAGGATCGGATTGACCAGAGTCCTGGAACCAGTATGGCGTAGTAGAGGCAGAGGTGAACAATGAACCTCATAACACAAAGGACGCGCTACGTAAAAAAATTACGGCGGTAATGACCAATATGAACAGAGAGGAGCTGGCTCGGGCGTGTAGGCGATTCAGGTCTCGGCTGGAGCAGGTCGTTGAGGCGAACGGGGATTATATAGAGTAATATTAACGTATGTGGTGAGTACTTTCATTTTGCCAAGTTGTGTGCATGTAAAAAAATTTTTGGGGATAATATAATTATTTTTTTCTTTCAGTAAATTTTTCCGGATTTACCTGCACGGCCCTGTATATACAGGGGAGGAGGTGATTCAAAATAACCCCTGTGTCCATGAAATGACACATTGTTGAGTCAATTCTAAGATGATTTTTCCTTTTGCAAAATTTCGTCCGAAGCTTAGTTTTCGAATTATTAAAGAAAGTAGTTAACGCATGGCGGGTCGGATACAAGAGGCAGGCAAGGGTGACGCGATTCACCGTTAGACGCTGGCGCTTACGCGGGGCGCCTGCTGCGATCAGCTGGTCGCTATACACATACAGACACACATGCGAACACATAAATTCTCTCTCTGTCTGCTGTTTGTCTGTCTGTCTCTCTCTCTCTTTCATTCGCTCACCTTTTTTTTTTTTTACGAGAGAGGGGAAAATGCATTTTATGCATACTCACCGGTCGATCCAGTGAGTTATGTGGGACTCGAGTACCAAGTCGAATTATCAACTCGGTACTCCCTACTCACTAAAAACCCCTCTCTTTTCACGAATTTTCTTTGACACACTGTCCCTCTGTCCTTCCCGAGATCCGTTTTCACATAACATCAAAAAATAGTTATTATTACCTTGTTCGATGACTGATGTATTGCTGAAATTGCTTGAAGGAGAAATGAATTTTCCGATAGATCGTACGTTCTCAAGTTTAACGTAGATATCACGTTGCACAAGACAGAAATCCACACTAAATTTGTAACGGAGCACCTTTCCCGACGCCGCGGATCGGCTCGCCGGAATCAGGGTTCGGGAGAAGGGGAGGCTCAGGCTCGCAAAGCACCACACAGTTCTGGGCGAAAATATGTTTATTTAATAAAAAGAACAGGCAGATGAGAGTTTCGGGCGGTAGACCCGTACAAGTATGCTAAGCTGGGTCTTTACAGGACGCCGTGACGGAGCCGCGGATGCGGCTTCACTTATACTAAATCTAAGAGCTAACGGGTATGACCTAATACTAATCGAGATATTTACAAAACCTATGCTACAATTTGCGCGGACGGTCCTTTCGAACGCGGATCGCGGAGAAAAACCCAGGGGGTCGCGTGCGGTATATCTCGGACGCGAGCCTAACAGGGCCTGCCAACCGAGGTCGGCTGAGGACGGGAGAACCCGTCCTCCGGGTGACGTACACGGGTGCCCCGTGGTACGTCGGGATACTGGACGTCGGTAGCAACCGACCGGGCCCGGTAGCAACCGGGCTCTAGACCAGGGTAATTAAACAGGACCCCCCAGGAGCGATGTCGCGACGCGAAAGTCCTAATGGGTGGTCTCATGTCGGAGGGCACGGACTCGGGCCTAGCAGGGTCTGCCAACCGAGGTCGGCTGAGGACAGGAGAACCCGTCCTCCGGGTGACGTACACGGGTGCCCCGTGGTACGTCGGGATACTGGACGTCGGTAGCAACCGGGCTCTAGACCAGGGTAATTAAACAGGACCTCCCCCCCAGAATAACACACGGACGCGCAGTTTAACGGGCGACCGTGACGAAAGGTCGGTCGAGGATCTGGTAGGAGGAAAAAGAAAGAACAGTTTATTTCACAACAATCTTATTCCGTGGAGGGCCGTGAGATATGCCGAACGGGTGGGGCGATCGTTGTTCAGGAAACGTGGGTACGGCTGTCCTCCAGGAGTTGCGGTGGTTTCCTCAGGTACCGTGGATCCGGCTGTCCTCCAGGAGCTACGGCGGCGGTCGTTCCCCAGGTGCGGTGCTCGTCCACGTAGCCCGAGGCCGTAAAGGGGGGGGGCCGTTGTTACCGGAGCCGTGAAAACGGCTAGTTGTTCCAAGAGCCGTGAAAACGGCTAATTGTTCCCGGAGCCGTGAGAACGGCTGTACGGATGCCAGGATGCGAGCCGGACAAGTCCGGACGTCGGTTGAGACCGACCGAGTACGGGAGCCCCGTACCCTGGACCGGGTCGTCCGTGGCTCGACGGAGAGTGGGTCGGAAGTAAGCCGGACAATTCCAGACGTCGGTTGCAACCGACCGAATACGGGAGCCCCGTACCCTGGACTGGATCGTCCGTGGCTTGACGGAGGGCTTCTGGACGTCGGATGCAGCCGACCGGGCACGGCTAAGGCCGTGCTCTGGACCAGAAGCAAGGATGGAAGAGGAGTTCGGTAGGCTTCGAATGCCCAGGGTGCGCCTTGTGGCTTCTAGCGTCCCGAGAGTCGGGACAGGAATAGGTACCGGTCTGCCGGAGCGGCCGCCTTATATACCCGGCTAGCTACCCCCACTCGATATCCCCACGCGGTCATGCGCGTAGTAGTGGGGTGGGACGTGACTCTCAGTCCGCGGCTCCCAATTCCGCGGCTCGGTCGAGGTGCTCAATCGGCGGCGCTTGGCGCCAAAAAGGCGCCGCGCGGTCTTGGGCGCTAGTAACGGCCTAGCCGTTACAAATTATTAACTGAAAGTTTTTCTTCTTTCATGAACTGCATTCTTTTATAAACTTTAACATAATCACATTTATTTACTCACTCGACGAGACGAGAAATTTATTAATGACTCTATCACTAATCACTATTAATCACTGTCGAATAATAACTGTTGGTGATTAAAAATCACTCGATAAAAGAAACACGCACGGACACGTTACTACACGACGCGACAATGCGACGATAATTACTCGGCGACTGCAAGCAGTTTTTTGTCAACTTTTTCCGCTTTATCTATCTTTGGGATTGGTATTATCGTCGAGGTTTTCCATCCTTCCGGACACAAACCTTCTTTTAAAGATTTATTTATTATATTCGCAAATTCCTCTTTTATTACCGAAAAAACTGCCTTCAATATATCGCTGGTTATCCCTTCTTCCGTACCTTTCTTTTTGGCAATCCCATAACAACTCTTTCTAGCTGTTCTAGTTTAACAGTCTCAAAGTTTTCCATAATTCTTTTGTTTTTGATAATATAAATAATTTTCTTATTTACATTCATCCAATGATCAATTATATCACTACCGGATTTATCGATCTTTATAGAGTTTACTATGTTATTAATACTTTGTATATAATATAAATTAAATTTATCAGCTATATTGCACTCTTCGGTGTCGCCTAAGATTTCAAAATCTATATTTCCTACTTCTTTTATACCTACTGATTCACCCCTAATTATTTCCTTCAATGTTTTCCACATAGATGTAGGGTTTTCTTTATTAAGATCTATCATATATTCATAGTAATCTTTCTTCTTCTCCCTGATTAATTTTATTACTTTATTTCTTTCAATTTTATACTGCAACCAATTTTGTTCAATATCATCATACAATGCTCTTCTATAAGCCTTATCTCTTCTATCCGCAGCCTCTCTTATGTCATCTGAAAACCACATTTTCCCTTCCCATACTTTCGGAATTCTATATTTTCTCTTCGGTGCCATTACATCTAACGCATCCACTATATCAATAAGTTGTTTCGCTCTCTCACTGACATCCATGCATTCACATTGACATCTCTGACTTTTCTGTAGTTTATTTTTCACTAATATAGCAAATTCATTTACATCAAACTCTTTATAATTTCTAGTAATAAATTCTCTATATTTACTTTCAATTTTGCTGAGACAGAGGGAGGGAGGGGGAGAGAGAGGGAGGGAGGGAGAGAAGGAGGGAGAGGGAGGGAGGGGAGAGAGAAGGAGGGGGAGAGATTGATTGATTGATGAGCTTTTATTAGCTTTCTCAGCTATTTTCATATACATTTAAACTTACATATTTTACATTGCGAAAATATACGCCTTAAGCCTACTCTTGAACAATTTTAGCCTATCGCAATTTTTAACTTCCTCTGGCAGGACGTTATATATTTTTATGCCTTCAAAACAAACTTTTTTGCGCTGACTTTGTTTTCCTAAACTGCAGTTCAATATTACCCGCTTGTCTTGTTTCCCTATCACATTCCTTCCCTACTATCTGCAACCTATTCCTTAATTGAGTTGGCAGCAAACCATTTAATATCTTAAAAATAAATATACATATATTATATTGCAATCTTTGTCTTACTGACATAAACTGCAACGCTTCTAGCATGCCATCCACTTTGGTGTATCTATCACATTGAAGTATTACCCTCATAGCTCTGTTTTGTACTTTCTGCAATTGGGTTATCTGTGTCTCCCCCATGCCTATTAATAGCGTCGCGCAATACTCAAAATGAGAAGCTATAATTGTCTTATATATAATGCATCTAGTATAGACTGATATATAATTACCTATTCTATTTAAGAAACTTGTTTTTTTACCTATTTTCTTTATCATATAATCGCAGTGATCTTGAAATCGAAGTCTGTCATCAATAATTATACCTAGATATTTCATATTTTTCACTCGTTCTATTTCAATTCCATCCAGACATTTCAAAACCGTATTACCTTTCAATTCTTTTCGAGTACTTCTAACTATCATATATTTCGTTTTACTAGCATTCATTTTTAACTTATTTATATTCATTCAACGTTCAATTATATTAAAAAGTATTCAATTTTATCTCTATATCCGCGCTACTTTCTCCATTTACATATATAAGCGTGTCGTCTGCAAACATCTTAATATTACACCCTTCTGGGGACAGGCTTCGATTATATCATTTATATATATTATAAATAGTAAAGGTCCAAGTACCTTGTGGCACTCCGTACTCTGTTGTCAATATTTCAGACCACGCTTGATTGACTCGCACTTGTTGTTTCCTATTATTTAAATATGATTTGAACCATTCCAAAGTCATTCCTCTAATTCCATAATAATACATTTTTTCTAATAATCTTTCTCTATCTATTGTTTCAAACGCTCTCTTAAGGTCCATAAAAATTACTTCTACCATTTTTCTATCACTTACTATCAATTTTCATTCAGCAATGACAGTTTGGATCGCTGTTTCGCACGAATAGTATTTTCTAAACCCCGACTGATGTTCTGTTATAATATCGTTAGTTTCCAAGTACATTTCAAGTTGTTCTTTAACTACTAGTTCTAACACTTTCTCAAATATTGGTAACATATTAATAGGCCTATAATCACTCGCTTTTTCCGCTTTATCTATCTTTCGGATTGGTATTATCGTTGAGGTTTTCCACCCTTCCGGACATAAACCTTTTCTTATAGAATTATTTATTATATTCGCAAATTCCTCTTTTATTACCGAAAAAACTGCCTTCAATATATCGCTAGTTATCCCTTCCTCCGTACCTTTCTGTTTTGGCAATCCCATAACAATTTTTTCTAGCTGTTCTAGTTTAACAGTCTCAAAGTTTTCCATAATTCTTTTGTTTTTGATAATATAAATAATTTTCTTATTTACATTCATCCAATGATCAATTATATCACTACCGGATTTATCGATCTTTATAGAGTTTACTATGTTATTAATACTTTGTATATAATATAAATTAAATTTATCAGCTATATTGCACTCTTCGGTATCGCCTAAGATTTCAAAATCTATATTTCCTACTTCTTTTATACCTACTGATTCACCCCTAATTATTTCCTTCAATGTTTTCCACATAGATGTAGGGTCTCCTTTATTAAGATCTATCATACATTCATAGTAATCTTTCTTCTTCTCCCTGATTAATTTTATTACTTTATTTCTTTCAATTTTATACTGCAACCAATTTTGTTCAATATCATCATACAATGCTCTTCTATAAGCCTTTCTCTACTGTCCGCAGCCTCTCTTATGTCATCTGAAAACCACTTTTTCCCTTCCCATACTTTCGGAATTCTATATTTTTTCTTCGGTGCCATTACATCTAACGCATCCACTATACTATCGATAAGTTGTTTCGCTCTCTCACTGACATCCATACATTCACATTTACATCCCTGACTTTTCTGTAGTTTATTTGTCACTAATATAGCAAATTTATTTACATCAAACTCTTTATAATTTCTAGCAATAAATTCTCTATATTTACTTTCAATTTTGCTGACATTCATCTCAACTTTCAGCCACGCGTGATCCGTTATTTTAGGTTCATGAATTACTTGTACTATTTTATCATTATTAGCGAAGATTAAATCTATAATTGTCTGACTGTCTTTCGTAATTTTCGTCGGTTCGTTAACATACTGTTTCATACCCAAGCTTAACATTGTTGCTTGCAATTTCTTTGCATAAAACGAATCCATCCTAAGATCTATATTAAAATCTCCTATAACTATGCATTCTCCCTTTACTACCAACTCCTCCATTATTTCCTCATAGAATCTCATGAAATCCCCGTGCGATGCACTCGGTGAGTGATATATTACCATTATCACTCCTTTATATACTTTATCTTTCACTTCTATCGCAGCACACCAACAATTCGATTCTAATTTTTTTACTAATACTATCTCGTATTTAATTTCGCTCCTTACATATAGAACAACTCCTCCCGTATTTCTATTCTCAGCATTACATCTAACTATACTATAACCTGGGACGTTCACTTCACTGTCTTCGATATCATCAATCAGTCTGGTTTCCGATAATGTCAAGAACATAGGATTTATTTTCTTCATAATCTGATGTTGTATCTCATCTTTATGTGCCATTAAACTTTGTGCATTTGTATATAGTATTAGCTCCGCTTCTTCCTGTGGTTGCTATTTAGCGTCCTCCCAGCCTGCTCTCCTCTTCTCCTCCTGTAGCGCCCTCTTAAAAGTCGGACACTCCGGACTAAGGGCGTCATGATCGTCATTTATCTTCAGATTGTATGTTCGACTTTTGAACACACAATTCACACATTTCTTCTTTGTCGCTGTACAACACGCGAGTTATGACTTCCTGCGCATATATGGCATGTTTCTTCTCGCGTACAGTTTTTTGCGATATGATAATATCCTCAACATTTAAAGCATCTTTTAACGTTAATGTGATCAAATACAGGACATTTCTTCCATCCTACATTTAATTTTATTTTCTTCAATATCAGCCCGTGCGTCTCTTCATCTACTTCCATTATTATTGATCCTTCTTCATTTCCTTTTCTTTCAGATTGGCTATTTCTCTTTTCTTTGACTATTCTCTTCACAATTCGCATATTTACTGTATCTATTCTATTCTGTATCTTTATCGTACCTATAAGTTCACTATCATCTAAGTTCATCTCTTCTAAACCTATGTTAATAATTTTTATCTTTGGTTTCGATTGAGGCTGCTCCATCACTTTGTAATTTTCTCCTAGCTTAGCTTGAACTGTCTCTTTCAGTTTTTTCACCTCCTCTCCAGCTTCACAACCCACAATCACTATTCCCTTGCTTCCTTTTCTTAGTTTCGTTATTCCCATAGCCATATTCTTAATGTCCACCTCTTTTATCAACTTTTTAGTGGTTTCACTCTCTTGTTGCATTTTCGAAATTTTAACAATTATGACATTTTAACAATTATGACATTTTAACAATTATGACATTTTCTTTTTTCTTCTCTCTAACCGCTTCACTATAGCTTCTTAGCGATCCTTCCTTTGTTCCACATGCTACTTCCTGTATCACCTTCCTCAGGTTTTCCAGTTCTTGTTTAACATTTCCTAATTCTTTTTGCACTACTTCTTGAATCATTAGTTTAATTTCATTTTTACAAGTTGTTTCATTTTTTATTTCTTACAGTCTTTATGATCCAGTCTACTTTTACATCAATGGTTGATCCTTTACTGCCACTGCTCGGTGTTATGAACGAACCTGTAGATCCTACAGATCCTGTAGATGATGTCCTATCTCTTCCTGTCGTTGTCGGCGTTTTCTTCATGTTTGTATCTTTCTCACTCTCAACCTGAAACTCTTCGAATGGGCCTTTACACGGCACGTATTCTTGATTCCCGTCGAGAATTTTATGCTTACTAATACATCCCGGATGGTAAAAAAGCTTTGAGCAAGTTTTACATTTAACTACTTTGCTCTTTATTGCATCTTTCCTGCACGCCGAGCATCGATACTCTGCATATTCATCGTCCATGCCGATAATTACCGGCCGAAACCGTTAATATCAGCCTAATGCGATCAGTCACCTGTGGCCCACTTTCACACGTCAGCACTATTGTGTCCACGTATAATGTCTACCTGTCTTTCGAGACTTCGATGTCCCGAACAATAAATTCACTGCTCACCTTCACATATCGCCATATCCCGGCTAGATAACTTTCATAGCTATCCCCGGTCTATAGCTACATAACTTGAACAACTTGTTTTACGTCTTCTCTCACTATTTACCGGTGAAAACTTAGTATTTCGACGGAGCGATGTGACACACATCTTCTCAGAAAGAAAGAGAGAGGGAGAGAGGAAGAAAGAGAGAGAGAGAGAGAGAGAGAGAGAATGTATGTGTTCGCATGTGTATCTGTATGTGTATAGCGACCAGCTGATCGCAGGCGTCCCGCGTAAGCGCCCGCGTCTGACGGTGAATCGCGTCACACTTGCCTGCCTCTTGTATCCGTCATGCATTAACTACTTTCTTTAATAATTCCAAAATTAAGCTTCGGACGAAATTTTGCAAAGGAAAAATTGTCTTAGAATTAAATCAAGAATGTGTCATTTCATGGACACAGGGGTTATTTTGAATCACCTCCTCCCCTGTATATATATATTCAAATTCGTCATTTCTCATTTATATTAAAATTTATTTGATATACGTAAGCACTTTGCTATACAGCACTGGTGCTACCGCCATTTTGTACACATAGCACGGAACAGAACCAGAAATTGTGCACATTATATGTTACCCTCTGAGAACTTTCGTGGAAATTGGCTTTGTAGTTCATGTCCACGTTTTTTAGATTAACAGAGGGCGTATCGCTTTCAGGGATCACCTAAAAGCGGGCCATGACACCTCTCAGTCTTCTCTCTGAAGGCTATATCGAGGTGGCGTTTGAATCGACAGTGCAGATGACGTGGTCAGCCTGTGATTGGCTGAGTGACGTGCAGCCTGTGATTGGCTGGGAGAGCGCGTGATCCAAGGTTCTTAAATACACAGGTTGCCTCAATCGGGCACTTTTCTCTGATTGGTCGTGACGTCATTATTGGTATATCTATCTTTGTCACACTCATCGTTCTCTGTCTTATGCATTGCATAACCCAACCTAACCTAACCTAACCTAACCTATTCTATATTAATGGATTTTCCCTGTAATTTCTCCTGTAGTTTACAGTTTTAAAATTTTAATCGTATAAAAAAAATGTTCTTTGTTTTATAAACGTCTCAATTAATTCTTTTTCTCTCTCAGGATGCTTCCGAATGCACATACGTATTAATTTTTTTGTTATATTGAGTCCTTTGCGAAATATAGTTTTTTTGTGAAATTTATTGAATAACTTATCCAGTTCCTCAAGCTGTTTAACGAAAGCATCTTGTGGAACAGTCAAACCACCGACTGAAAGATGCTCCATTCCGGCAGTTGATAGATGTGCTCATTGTGTAATTTATATGAGTAGATTCCGAGATGTGGATATTTATGTTTGAATTTTTTCGCGATCCATCCTGCTAAATACTTTAGTCCATCCTTTTCTAAAACACACGTGAGAATGATGGTTCTTTGATTTCCTGCTGGTGAGGTTGATGTTGAACTAAAACTTTCAGTGTCTGAATTCTCTTGTACAGGTAATTCAATATTCTCTGTCTGAATAGATATGTGTGCCTCTTCCATGGCTTTTACGAACATATACTCATCATGCGTAGCTTCTACAGTATTTAAATTTTTTTGCACAATTCCAGGATTCTTGCCGAGAATAATCATGCGAATTCTGTGCAATGCATGTATTGGTGTTGGATGATCATATAAACCTCCTCTTGTTCGTATTTGGGAAAAAAAATTTTCCAATGCATCCTGATTTAGGCAGTGAGTGAGGATATACTTAAAGTCATATTTTGCTTTTAGTGTGTTAAAAAGCTGTTTCAATGATTGTATTGATATCAGCATTCCTTTTTGAAAGATTTGAAGAGTATTTTTTTTTATACATCGCATTGTAGAAATCTTGTCATACACTGAGTCAAGCACATTTATTTGGAATTGGAAGTCAGAACCGAAGGGTTTCTTTGATGGTACATTGGCTTCAGGAGAATACGAATTCATGATATCAAACCAGTTACTAATGAGTTCAATGAATTCACCAGTACTTTGTGCTAAACTCTTATCTAGTCCAGGCTTATAATGTATCAACGCTGTTGCTGTTGTATGAGACATAAGTTGCGCAGCAAGTGCAACATTTTGTCTCTCTGCCTTCTGACATTTTAAATGGGCACTTGTAAGTTTGTAGCAAGAGCTCACTTCGCTCTCTGTTGTCTGCTGCATTAATGCTTCTAACGGTTGCTTGGTAATAAGTGATCCATTCTCCAAAATAAATCCAGTGTCAATAAACCAATTTCTTATAAGTTTAAGGAGGTGAGGAGCATCTGTAAAAACATATACAGCCTCGTTAGTTATTGGATGAAGAAAATTTGTTTGTTCAATAGTAATTCCAAGCTCTTTCCATAGCCCAATATTTCCACCACCACAGTCAGAAACACATGCTACTACAGAGTACGAAGCTGTATGTAATTTATCAATAATATCCATTAATATACTCTTAGTCATTTTTGTATCAAAATTCACAAAAATAGGCTGTTTCCAGTTAGTGAAGAGTCCTCTAGCCATGACAACTTGCATATGCTTGTGTGGTCCCAAAATCTCATCATGCTGTTTATCATATTCATCTAAAGAGAATACTTTTATTTCATCAAATGCCAGTACTGTCGTTCGTTCTATATCCGTCATGGTTAATCCAATTGCTTGCATAACTCGCAAAATGTCTTGCAATACTCCTTGTCGCATGTCAATTCTAGATGCCCATCGTTGGAGGGATGAAATGCCTGGAAGTTTGTAATTGAGTGTATTACGTAAGTAGAAATAACATCTCTTACTCAAATACCGTATTGTAAATGCTTTGGATATTTCATCAACTGTCCATTTGATCTTCTTTTTTTTCTGCAATGCTAATTGATTCTCAGAAAGGATTGTTCGAATACCTTCTTTGAAATCATGAAATTCTTTATTCTTTGTTGCCAGTAGGTTATCCTTCTTCTTCACTTGGGATATAAGAGATTGCAGTTGATTTTTCAAATCTTTACATGTGCTGTGACTTTGCGCTAACTGTTCCTCTAGTTTATGTATCGTAGAATATAATGTATTAAACGTCTCCATGTTGAAATTAATTTCAGTCTGAACTGCTGAAGTATGATAATCAATCGATGATTCTTGATTCGAGTGGTCATGAAGAGTGGTAGTATCACTCAGGATCGACGAACTTTGTATATCATCTATAGAGATTGGTAAATGTAGCGTTGGTACAGCGTCCTCTTTTAATTTTTTTTTAAATTGCACATTTAACAACTTATTTCGCAAATCACATTCATAATCCTCATCTCGAAAATGTATACTGCATATTTTGCCTTTATCCGCTTACCATGAATTGCTGAGACCACATCGGGTAATCCAAATGTCTCGTATGGCCGAGTTCTTTGGAAAACGATGATAATTAACATTTAAAAACCGTGTCTTTTCATAATAATTATTACAACTAATAACGTTGCATGCATATCCAGGCATGGCCACTAAAAAGAAAAATATTCGATATAGTAGAATGAAGTGTGAGGTTATAATAACTAATCAATTGTAAATTATAATATAAAATAAAATTATATACATAATAAATAATATAAAATAAAGTTTACCTCTCTTTGTAATTAAATTTATTATTTTAAATAGTACTGCAATACGTAATAACAACAATAATGCACTTTATAATAACCATATGAATACTGAAAAAGGACATATTTCAATTGAAAAGAGATAGATACACCAACAATGACGTCACAAAATCTCCTCTTGCTGCGAGATTCCCCACCCAAAAGATCGCCATTGAGGCAACCTGTGTATTTAAGAACCTTGCGCGTGATCGAGGCGAGAGGTTTTTGTTTTACTGGTCTTGCGAGCGTAATTGGTTTGGACCAGTCAGTCTTTGTCCGGACTCAACAAGTATCGGTTCGATATACTGTGCGGTTAACAATTATCGAATATAATCGTCTGTAGCGCGCTGCCGCGGTTGTTCGTGATTGTAATATGAAATACAGTATTGAACGACTATTAATAATTTCCTTATTACACCAATGTGACCAAGATTTCCCTTAAGCTCTCTCTTCCTAAAATTCCCGCGCTTTCTTCCTAGCCCGCTCGACAACCCTTACAGCTTCAGAAGTGGGATGTTCTTTTCGCTTTTCCCTGAAATTTTTCTTTCTTAGTCTTTGGTTTTGAGTTTTTACACCGCGGTGTGTTACAACGGTGGTTACGCGTGTGCGGTATCTCGCCTTCACAGCACATAATTAAGTGTGTAAATGTACTGTACGCATTAGCGTTGCCCGTGGGTGTTATTTAATTTTTTTCGAGTGCTAAAGTGCCTCTTAAACAGAAAAAAGAGGCATATTCAAAAGCCGTTGAAAAACCGGTATTGCACTCGGTTCAACGTGCTGATCACGTGATCTTCAAACAGTGTTCTCGTGATCTTGATACAAGTTTGCTACTGTCGGTAATAGCGACTGCAGTACAGACTCTTTTCCGCGTCGATAACTGTGAACATTACCTTCGGTATTCGCTAATGTCGATAATCTAGAACACTATTATCTCGACACATAAACTCTTCGCGTGTTACCATTAGTGTTATCACGCTTTATCTCAAACTTTATTAGTTATTTTCAACAGTGAACAATTATTTCGAGTTTCGGGTTTTGTCGTATTTTGCTTTTGTAGTTTTTTTTGCTTTTGTGTTTTTCGCTTTTGTTACCTTGCTCATTTAATATGTTAAAAATAATTTCAAGAGAGCAATTATAAGCGTTCACGCTCGTTAAACTACAGGAAGAACTTAGCCTTAGAAAAACGGCAAACATCCCCGATAATCGAGCTAGTTGTATCGATACATTCTTGGAATACTACGAAAGAAATATGCATTCGAGGATTTCGGCGGAAAATCGAACACAGGAAGCCAATCAAGAGCCCAATTCTCCTGATTCGTCCGCTCATTGCAATTCTGTAACTGGTAATGATACAGTCATCTACAGAAAATGTATTACCTCAACTCTGTTTTATGATGAGTCAACAGTTAAAAATGCAACAAGAATTGCTAGCGCGTATATTGGATAAACAGGAGCAGTCGCAAAACACAACCAATCTAACTCATTCAACAGATGAACATTACAGGCCTTCAAGTAATGACGTGAAGTTTTTATCTTCACAAATTCCTCAATTTGCTGGCTCTCAAGAAGACGATGTGGAACTATGGGTCGAAAAAATTGAAAATGTAGCAAAATTGCATGGTCACCATGAATCAGTCATGTTATCTGCTGCTACAGTTAACTTGGTCAAGACAGCCCGTCGTTGGTTCGACATGAACACAGGATCTGTTAATAAATCTTGGCCAGATTTTAAATGCGCAGTTGTCAATCGATTCAGAAGAAAAATTCTCTTCAGCTCTGTGATGTGTAAAGCGGAAGCTCGTAAATGGGCTTTCTACAAGGAATCGTTCATTGATTACGCCATGGATAAGATAGTGTTATTGCGCTCTTTACGTCTACCTGAAGAAGATATTATTCAATCACTGATCAACGGTATCTCTAGCATTACAATTAAAGGAACTGTTATAGCATTAAAAGCTGCCTCTCTTGACGAATTTTTGAGAGATATGCAACATGTTGCTGACTCGTGCTATGATTCCTCTAAAAAGTTGCCGACATTTGCCAGAAAAGAAAACAGCCTAAGGAAAATAGCTTTTCGGTGGAATCTCCCAACCAGCCAAACAAGAACGGCAAGGATCTCTTTTGCAATTACTGCCGTAAGAAAAACCACACCAAGGAGGATTGTTTCAAACTTCAAAAGAAGGAACGCATCAATGTCCACGCAACCGTCTACATCGCCTGTTGCTGCAGTAGAAGACTGTCCAGATGAAGTGATCGACGAAGCTAATGTAATAGCGTGCGTTAATGCGTCCGGCGGTAAGGAAATTATCACTGATTCACCCCTTTTGTCATTGATTGTCAAAGATATCAATAATACTCCTTGTAATAAACTAGCGTTATTAGATACAGGAAGTCCGGTCTCTTTTATGTCGTCTTCTGTTTTTAATGAATTCTTTGACTCTTCTGTTCTCTTAAAAAATTCTGAACATCTGTATAAAGCAGTAAATGGTACTCCTATTAATGTTAAAGGTTCAGTCGCGACAACTATTGAATTAGAAGCTTTACCAAATTTCACGGCTGATTGTTCCTCGTTTTTTCTATTAATAATACCTCTTCTCATTTAATTATTGGCAGAGATTTTCTTAACTTCAAACATGAAATTTCAGCTCTGTTAAAACCTTCTGCTAAAGATTTAGCTGACCAAGTACATTTGTTCTCTGAGATTGCTTCTGCTGATGTTGTCGATTTTGCATCGAATAAAATAGAAGAATTTATTTCAATATTGAGATTGACTTCGATGCTTCAGTCAAAGAACAATTAATATCAGTTTTTCAAGAAGTGGAAAACACAAATGTTCCTATTGCTAAGGATGATTACTCTGTTAAAGTCAATTTAAAAGATGACTCCATTTTTACTTATTCACCTAAGCACTTTGCCTACAATGAAAAACTTCAAATAAGAGAGATTACGGATGACTTGTTATCTAGAAATATTATTAAAGAAAGCACTTCGCCGTATTGCTCTCGTGTTGTTCCCGTTAGGAAAAAGAACGGTTCTATGAGGCTTTGTGTAAATCTGCGTCCACTTAATAGCAGGACAAATAAACAAAAATATCCTTTCCCGATTATAGAGGATTGTTTAACTCGCTTAAGTAATAAAAATGTATTCACTCTCCTCGACCTCAAAGATGGGTTCCATTAGATAAAGATACACCCTGATCATACAAAATTTTTCTCATTTGCAACTCCAGATGGTCAATTCAAATTCCTCCGATTACCTTTCGGATTTTGCGAAGCTCCTGCTGAGTTTTAAAAACGTCTTGTATCAATTTTTCAGTCTTTGATTAGAGAAGATAAAATTGTCGTGTACATTGACGATATCCTTATTTCGTCATCATCAGTTCAAGATAACCTTGATGTCTTAAAACAAGTGCTATTATTGCTCAAGCAACACAATCTTTATTTGAATCTTAAGAAATGCTTGTTCTTAAAAACTACCATAGAATACCTCGGGTACATTATTTCCCCGTCTGGGATTACTCTTAGCTCGAGACACACGGAGGCCATTGCCAATTTTCCCCAGCTGACAAAAGTCGTTGAGTTGCAAAGATTTCTTGGCCTTACGAATTACTTTAGAAAATTTATTAAGGACTATCACTAAACCTCTTCACCTTCTTTTACGCAAATTGATAAAATTTAAATTTGATGACGAAGCCCATCAGGCTTTTAGAACGTTAAAAGAAAAACTTATGTCATACCTAACATTGCAATTATATAACCCCGATCTCGAAACGGAATTGCACACGGACGCAAGTTCAGTAGTTATCGCTGGAATTCTCCTTCAGAAACAGAAAACCAACCAATGGGCACCGGTAGCCTTTTATAGCCAGAATACGAACAAAGCAGAAGTAAATTATCATAATTTTGAACTTAAAATGCTGGCTATTAAGTCCATCGAGAGATTTCATATATATCTTTATGGGCTAGACTTCACGATCGTTACCGATCGTCACGCTTTAGTTTTTGCTATTAACAAGGCGAATATTAACCCGCGCATTGCGCGCTGGACTCTTAAACTACAGAATTACAAATTTAAGATAATTCATTGGGAAGGTCGCATGCTTCACGTCGATGCCCTTAGTCGGGTCGTACATTTCATTAAGTCAATGCCTCTAGAAAAAGAATTGTTATTCAGACAATTGCAAGACCCTAAACTTAAAACATTGCAGAAAACTTAGAGACAAATGAAAATGAAAAGTTCGAACTTCTAGACGGCCTAGTTTTTAAAAAAGGAATAGACAAATCTCGATTTTTCGTACCTGACGTAATGATAAACAATATCATTCGCTATTACCACGACGATGTGGTTCACTGTGGGCTTGAAAAAACTATTAAAGGGATTAGTAGGAATTATTGGTTTCCTTCTCTTAAAAAGAAAGTTCAAAATTATTTAGAAAACTGTCTCTAGACTGTTTGCTAGCTAATTCAGCGATAAATTCACGCAAAGGGGAACTCCAGATTACGGATTCGCCTATTCAGCCTTTTCAAACATTTCATATTGATCATTTTGGACCTCTTAAAGATTTCATGGACGGATTTAAACACATTTTACTCGTCATTGATGTCTTTTCTCGATATACCTGGTTAATGTCCACCAAATCTACTGGCTCTCGAAAGAAGCAATAAAAAATCTTACATATTTATTTCAAAACTTCGGTAACCCCTCAGTTTTGGTTTCGGATAGAGGAACTGCATTTACCTCTCAAGAGTTTGCAAATTTTATGAAATCCTATAACATTGATCATCGCCAGATTGCACTGCACGAAATTACAAGATAAAGTCCGAACCGAACACATACAGTCTCGCGCATGCGTGGAAAAATAACAAGTAATTCCTTATAAATTCTCAAAGTATTCATAGTACTGTCGCAAAGTATTCATTAAAATAAATTTATAAAGAATATTTCAAGACGAACTGATTATGAATAATTCTTCAAGAATTCTTCAGATATTCATTTTTCTAATTCTACAAGTATTCTTTAAAATGATTTCCCTATGAACTTATGTTCACCTTTGTGCTATCTGGGGTGCAGTGTGCAGTGTGCTACATGTATTTTGCAATAAAAAGATGGTAATATATTTATATATATATTATATCAGATTACAAAAGCACAGTGCTACATAATTATATTAATAATTGGGTGTTATTGAATGGTAAGTATTAGTTAAACTAAATATATTCCTACTACCTAACCTCGAAATAAACGCATGCAGTTTTTATTTTTGTTGTTTATTTATTCAGTAAACAAGCTGTTTTAGTTGGTTTGCCAACAGAGTTAATCAAAATCTCTATCTATTGATAAATTTGAATAAATATTTGTCTGCATGTAGTTCATGTTCTTTCAACAGGCGATTTACGGTTATACGAATAAAAACTTCTATTATATGTTCATATATTACTTTTATATATTACTTTTATATAGAATGTCCTATTCCTTTAGTCTTTCTAATGTATAATATAATGTTATATAATTTCATACATATATTTTATTACAGATTTATCAAAGTCACTCACGTATCACAATAAAAGTTTTAGACGAAACTGAAGAATAACCAACTACTATAGAAAATAAAAGTAAGTTGTATTTATATGGGTAATTCTAGCCAAATTCAGAAATTTGAGTTTCAAAAATTTATAAAGAATATTTTCAATATTTAATTTTTCTTTTTTATGAATTTTATAGTACTCGTGTAACTAATTGTCAATGATATAGTGGTCCCCAAAATAAGTGAGTTTTCATGGGATAAAGAGGGTAGTTAAAAAATTAGAGAGTGAGGGAATGATGTGTCAGGTGAGGAAATGAGTGTTAACATATTTACGACAATTCAACAATAAAAGACATGTTTAATGACATTAGAAATCTTGTATTATACTTTAAATAACAAAGATAAAGTAACATTTGCTTATTATTTCTCCTTACAAATCTAATAATATCAATTTTTGTACTTAAAATATTGACAACCTTTCTTTTGAAAATCACAGCGTTTCAAGTATTGCGAATCGCACTAGGGATCTATTTAAAGTTACTTACAAACTAATAAAGAGAACTAAAAAGTATCATTCTTGATATTAAATAAAAAGGGCAACTCGCCAAAAGAATGAAAACCATCTATTCATTATAAACTATATCAGTTTCAACAACATGAGAGAGAATAATAAAATATTAAATCTAAATATCAGGAATCTTTCTTTGATCAACTCAGCTAATCACCCTTGTCCATTTCTCTTATGAAGTAGCATCCTCTTTTTATTAATGTTGGAGGCTGAATCTTCTGTAATACATCATTCCAATTATACAGCTATTCATCTGTTAATGTCGGCCATTTCCAAGCTTTAGAGCCTCTAGTCATGCATTTTACTAAAGCCCTTTCTTCACAAACTGAAGTAATTTGTCCAGGGTAAGTCTCATCGTCCCATTTAATAATAACATGGTCCCCTATATTATAATCTGGATCTGTTCCTTTAGCATTCTCATCAGGGATATCTTTTGAACACTGTCTACTATCCGAAGCACTCTGGGTTTGGATTTTACTGCGCCTATTCATAACATAATTATTCTTGGAAGATGAGTAATACCCTAAATGATAATGACTACACTTTCCAGTGCAATCGTTGCACGAAAGACTTCTGAACTCGAGCACATCAGCAGCGCAAACAAATTGGCGAATTTTTTGAGTTCCACGGAATGCAGCGATCGATTCTGATTGCTTTACTAAATTTTCTATCCCTACGATGTCAGCGGTGGTTACTTCAAACAACATTATTGAAGGACATCTTTCCAGTAATATGTTTTTGTCATTAAATTCACGATATCAAGGCCTTCAGCCACAGCTTTATCGGCAGTTCTTTTTAAAGTGCCCCCCCACACCATCAGGCGCACCTTTTCCATGGCCTGGTTCCGAATAATGCCATGAAAATAATCTTGTTCCCGGGTATAAATCATTTATATGTCGAGATACAATATGAAAAATAAACTTATTCTTGTATTGATTAACTGGACTATCACTCAGGATGTGAATTGTATGAATGTTCAAATCCTGGTTTTTAAGTCATTCAAATACTGGTATTAAATGCGCCCATACTGCCATCTTATCGTGTCGGTTATTTTCAGATAGAGAGCTAAAAGTGTAGGCTTTGACACCATCATTGCGACGTAAATAAAGTACACCTGTATGAAGTGTAATTTGTTGCCTAGCACTACCAAAATGAACTGCCTGTATTTCTTCGTAGTATTTACAAGAATAATTTTCGCTGAAATCTATGTGTATGAGGACTTCATTTTCGGTTATTTTTTTTTTTAAGTTCTGAAATGGTCTGATACTGGTGAGCTATGGTACCGACGTGCTGAAAGAATGAAGGTAGTGCCTCTTCTAACTGTTTCACTAATTGTTTTATTGAGATATTAATCGCCTTTTTTATGGGTTTGCGCACCGTCTTCATCTTTCCATCCTTTTCATATGAAATTGTTTCATATACCCATTTATGATATGTAATTATTTTATTTGGCTGGGGGAGAAATATTCCATAGACTTGTTCATACAACCCTCACATTTTCTGAACAGACATTTTGTTGAATGCACATCGCATGTTATCATTGAAAGAAATATTGTTAGATTGCAGCTAGGCAAAGCTTTATTTTCATACAGTTTTTGGATCATCAATTGAACATTTGCGTGTATCACACATTTGCAAGTATCACGGTCTTTGACTAATGCCCAGGTTATCCAAAAAGGTCTGAACTTACAAAATGTTGCCAAGCTCACTTTGTATTCAACTGTCGTCAAAAACTTTTTGTGCAAGTTTTTCATGGTATCACACAATAAGCGTTTTTGTTTTGCACTTGTCCTTTGTGCCTCAAAAAATCTTTCTTACCCGGACACATCCTTGAATTCTCATCCTTTTCCAAAAAATCAGTAACGTCTTGTTTGACTTTCATTGCTTTAGTATTTAATTTTCTGCACCTGGCTCTTTTGTAAGTTTCGTGTTTGAAAAAACGGTTTTGCTAAGCTGAGCAATTTATTCTTCTTCAAAAGATTTGGTTTCATATTTCAAAAAATTTGTTCTTATCACTATGTTTATTTTGATCTTTGTAGTGGTCTGTAAGCTGTCTAGTAATAACTTCTGAAAAAATAAGTCTCTTCTTCACGGTTTTAGGCACTTGTACATTTTGCAATAGTTCTGAAACTTTAGCTTCAAGAGAAGTCTGAAACTTTTTAGCTAATCTTTGATATCTCTTGCAAAACTTCTCAACCCTTCCTTTTTTCGTCGTCAACTGCTTTTTGTAATTTGGATATTTTAGCATAAAGCGTTGCTCTACGTCGTCTTAGTTGCATTTTCCTTTGAGCGATTACCAACAGTCTCCGCTGCTCCTCCCTATTTTGATGAATGTTTTCGAAAGAAGGCCCTGGGCTTGGAGGTGGCGTTATATCCAATACTCTTGCCAAATTCTTACACAGCACACCTTTTTTATCCCTGTAGGTTTGACTTTTTTTTTCCAATTCTTTCGTTTCAGTTTTTTTCTCTTGAACTCATTTCAGATACAGGTTTTACCTGTCCTTTTTCTTTTTTCTTAACGTATTTCAGTCTTTCTTTTTCGCGAAGTCTTTCTAAACTGGTAGGATCGCTCTTCATTTTTTCTCTACGTTTCCGATCATACTCTTTCTTTTTCAATTTTAGTTGTGCGTCAGTTAATTTCTTTTTTTTTTGCCATTTTTAGGTTAATAAAGCCCTACAAAGAAAAGCAAAGATCAATTAGCGTTAATGCAGCTAGAACACAAAAAGCAAACAAAGCGCACCGTTAAAATAATCATTCCCTCACTACAAATAAATATGAGGGAATGACGGTGAGGGAATGACGAAATCAAACATTACCGCCAAAAACGCACAACTTAACCTTTCTTTCGTATTGCATTTTATGGTCACGTTATAAGTTACCAAAACCAACGTCAACGTTTAATCATTAATTAGTTAAAGTTGATTACCTTATTTTTATAAGATGTGATGTAATGACGGCCAAAAATGTAACGTAGTAAATTATGAACGAAATCTTTTTTTAACAGAAACTACTTGCACGCACAAGATGAATTCGCCATAATGAATTATTGGCAGTACTGCCAACTGTCAAAAACAAATGGGTGCGTTCATGTAATACAAATAACACGTTCAAAAATGGACTGGGGACAAAGGTGTGAGGGAATGATTTTATTTTTTGGGACAAAATAAAAAATATGCATAAATTTAAATAATCTTTAATTTTTTTTTTGTAATTATGAATATTTTAAGAAAACCATTTTATTTTAAACGATCGGTAAAACTATGACATTAAATTTAGCGAAATGTGTCAATTTAGCGACCATAGAGTATTTTAATCTGGAGTTTGGGACATAGTGAGGGAATGATTTTCGGATGTTTCCATAAGCAAAAGAAATATTAGATATCTAGTTTACTAGAAAGTCATATAGGTATTATGTATCCACTATAGCATATTTAATAACAAAATAATAATCATTGCTTAAATTTCGTAACTACTTAGAAAAATCAATAAGGGCATGAATTTCGGAATTTCGTTAGAATTACCCATATGCATTAATTAAATTACAGCGTTTAATATAAGTTGTTTATTATATTACATTATATATTTACTTTTTTTAATTATATATGCATATAAAAATATAATATATTTGTATGCACATACATTTAATTTTAAATAAGAAGTTATATTAAAANGATTGGCTAGAGTGATCGAGGCGCAACCATTGGACGCGGCGTGTCGTGAACACGACATTGCTTACGTGCGAAGCAATGACCTCGACCAACGTCACATCGCTGATCGCATACTAGCTGCAAGAGCTGGAGAACGCATTACCGCGAGGGATTCGACTCTCGGTGAAAGAGCAGCCGCTACGACTGTTTGGGCGGCAATGAAGGCAAAGACGAAACTCGGCATGGGGATGAAAAAAGCCATCGACGACAAAGAGGAGGAAGAAACGAATACTTCCAGTAGCGAAACGTGGTGGTATTTTATCACTTTTACCGTTGTTGGGAGTTGTCGGTTCATTGGCCGGCGGTGCGGCGGGAATCGCAAAGGCGGTAAACGATAGCAAGGCTGCGCAACGTCAGCTGGAAGAGATGCAGCGTCACAATCGCGCTATGGAAGGTCGCGGACTTTATCTCGCTCCGTACAAGCGTGGACAGGGATTCTCAACAAAGTCTAAGAGAAAAAAAAAACGTCGAAAAAACATTAAAAATGCCTACGGGTGCGACAACTAACGTGCAATTGGAACAATTTGCGAAACGTATGCGTATACCTTTCTTTAGAGGTGTTTTCATGCGCAATAATTTACCGATAAGCGGTGTACGACGAAACGAGAGCGGTATCGTCAATTTGGATGACGTTGATGGTCCCGGTACTCATTGGGTAGCGTACGCAAAGAGGGACGATCGTGTCGTATATTTCGACAGTTTTGGAAATCTTCGACCGCCCAAGGAACTTGTACGATATTTCGGACAAGTGAAAATTGAATACAATTACACATCTTATCAAAATTATAATCAGAGTATCTGTGGACAGTTGTGTTTAAAATTTCTTCAAACGATCAATTTAAAGCCTGACAATCCATCGTTATGACTCAGTATTCGTTCGACATGTCACTGACACTTACGTTGACTGGCAGAAGCAGCGTTCTCGCTGTAAGCTATTTCCCCGCTATAGATTTGACTGATGCCGATTACGAGCTTGGATTAACGGATTTTGAAACTTATCATACGATTCCGAACGTAAATTTTTCGAATAATAAATTTTATTTTGGCAACGACGACACGGAAATTACGATTCCCGAAGGATCGTACGAATTGCACGCCATAAATGATTATCTCAAACGTGTAATTTTGCGAGATGAACACCTTTCCAGAGATGTTGAAAACGATTATGATGAGGAATATCCAATAGTGCTTCGCGCCAATCACAGTACGCTAAAGAGTGAAATCAAATGCGCATACAGAATAAACTTTACCAAACCTAACAATGTAGGATCCTTGCTTGGATTCTCGTCGTATATTGCAACCTCGCAAGTGGTATGAATCGGACGAACCTGTTAATATTATAAACGTAAATATTATTCGTATAGAATGCAACGTGACTACTGGTGCGTACAGCAACGGCATGCGCGTACACACGATACATGAATTTTCACCGAGCGTACCGCCAGGATATAAGATATCGGAAACGCCGGCACAGATCATTTATCTGCCGATCGTTGTACGGAGCATTACGGATTTAACGATACGTATTGTGGATCAAAGAGGTCGATTGCTCGATTTTCGAGGAGAGGAAATTACCGTAAGATTGCATATACGGCGGCGACAAATATAGTATGCTTGTACTGAACGAAACGGAGCACGCGAGAGACAATACTTTTACGCAGGACAATACTATTGCAGTAAGGCGAGCAGTATCGGGTGACAATAATAAGATTGCCATTAAAAAGAAGCTGACGCCCGTTGAATCGTGAATTTTTGAAATCATTGGGATTCATCGTACGAAAAGAATGATTGATGTTTTGAATATCGGAGGTGAGCCAGTCTTTGATGATCGCATCGTCAAGATTGAGACTCATACGTACAATCCGTACGCCAATACGACGCTTGGATACAGCGACGAGATACGAATACCTATACAACATCAGGATTTATACACGTTACCGTGCGAAAGCTTTCTTTACATCGAGGTAAAATTTAATGTGCGTAAAGCGAATGATGAAATGAAGGTTGTATTGGGAAACAATTGCGTCGCATTCATGTTTGATTAGCTTCGATACGAACTCGACGGAGTAGAGATTGATCGTAACAGAAATGTTGGAATAACATCAACGCTGAAAAATTATGTCTCTCTAACGCACCAGAAAAGTATAAACTTGAAGAATGTATCGTGGGATTTGACGTACAACGGTGACAAAAATTATTTCAACTTTTGCGTGCCGCTCAACATGTTGCTGGGATTTTGCGAAGATTATAAACGCGTTGTGATTAACGTTCGTCACGAATTGATTTTGATACGTTCGCGCAACGATAATAATTGTCTATTCGGACATCCGTCGTCGGAAGCTGAGATTGAATTACTCAAGATACAGTGGCGTATGCCTCATGTAATATTGAACGAGATTAATAAATTATCAATGTTGCGAATGTTGGAAAGTGGACGATATTTGAACATGAGTTTCCGATCTTGGGATCTATACGAATTTCCTCTGTTACATAGCACGACTAAACATTCGTGGACCGTGAAAGCCGCCTCCCAGCTAGAGAAACCGCGATACGTGATCTTTGCACTGCAAACTGGTAAAAAGAATTCGGTGTCACAAGATGTTACATTGTTTGATAACTGCAAATTGACCAACGTTAAACTCTATTTAAACTCGGAATTTTATCCCTACGATGATTTAAATTTAGATTTTGAAAAAAATAGATTCGCCGTCCTATTCGACATGTACTCTCGTTTTCGCAAATCGTATTACGGATGCGATAATAGCACCGCGCTATTAACCATTCCAAAATTTCTACATTGCGGTCCTCTAGCGGTCATTGATTGCTCGCGACAAAACGAGTCTGTCAAAACTGCTACCGTGGACGTGAGAATAGAGTTTGAGTGCAGGGAAAATATACCTGCGAATACTACCGCCTATTGTCTCATCTTGCACGATCGGGTTGTCGAATATAATCCATTGACTAATGTAGTCCGCAAAATTACATAGGTCAGCAAATATCCCCTCCATTGCATATGAAGAAAAATATAAAAGATTGAGATGTTTGATGATTGACATCAGTCTGCAATCGGATCTTATCATCATGGCTGCGCCAACGTTTATGGATCTGCAAGGATTTATCGTTGGGAAAAATTTTGTTGTGAAGGAAGCTGCGGTTTTGAGAAAAGGATCCGTACTTTCTCATTACATTTTTACATGCCCGGTACCATGGTACATGCTCACAAAATCTGAGAGATGTCAGGTTTTATGGCTGATTAAAAACCACCATGGATTATCGTGGAATGATGGACACGTTTCATATTGGAATTCGAAACGTTTAATCACGACGGCGGTGATGGGTGCAACGGAGGAGGATGATGCATCACCTCTCGTGTACGTTAAAGGCCACGAAAAGCGACAATGGTTGGCCGATATACTGGACGATGATGCGAGAAACGATGTGATTATCGAAACTTTGGATGCAGACTATGAGGATGTAGCTTCTTTAAATAAGTTAGATGTTAAGAATACTATGCGTTGTGAAAATCATGTAAAAAATTGCGCTCTACAAAATGTATTTAAAATTTATAATTGGTGGTTGAAACATCATGATGATGATTCTTCGAATCCATATTTATAATAAATTGATGATGCGATATATTTTTATCGTCTTTCTTATTCTCTCCTTTTTTCCTCATCCCTATCTATGCATGTGCGCAGTATCATGTTTCCATACGTGACACAGCTGCAACATATATTGTATTTCGATACTACATTGTAATACATTGAAATATTTGTTCGATAAATGAATATAATTTTTCGTTCAATTACCGTTCGATGACCGTTCAATTGCCGTTCATTCCCGTTCGAAGAGCGTTCATTTCCGTTCGAAGAGCGTTCAATTACCGTTCATTTCCGTTCGACGACGTTTGACAACCGTTCGTTTCCGTTCGATGACCGTTCAATTACCGTTCATTTCCGTTCGGTGACCGTTCAATTACCATTCGACGAGCGTTCGAAGAGCGTTCGAAGAGCGTTCATTTCCGTTCGAAAAGCGTTCGAAGAGCGTTCAATTACCGTTCATTTCCGTTTGCTGACCGTTCAATTACCATTCATTTCCGTTTGATCAGTTGGCGCATTACATTATATCGTGCTAATTTGCATGGGAAAGATGTATACTTTTGTCTTATGATGCGTTTTTGGTAAAGCGATGATGATACGTCTCTATTCTAAAGTTTTGTACCGAGAAGTTTGTCTTCTCACAAAGTCATGATATGATATTGATATTATATTATACCGCGCTGAGTTGCATGGGACCGGATGTACTTTTGTCTTACGACGCGTTTTTGGCATGGTGATAATGTGACATCTCTACTATAAAACCTCGTGCCGGGACCTCATTGCCGCTTCATAAAGTTCTAACTGGCGCGAGTGAAGTGTTAAAAATCATATATAATGGATCATATTGTCTTTTATATCCAAGAATGGAAAACGCAATTCTTGGATATCTTAAATAACGTAGCATTAAACATAATTTTTCGATGGAATGTAAGTATCATTTTCATGATAACTTGTTAAAAAATTCTGAAAAAAGAATGTAATAATAAATATTTTTATATAGTCCCAGGATGAAATCGAGATTCCTGGATTTATAAATATCCGGCACCGGCAGTGGGTGCGGACGATACGCCGGGCAAGGAGGAGCCACTTCTTATACATGTGGGGCGACACCCCGGAGAGTCGCCAGGGTGAAGATATTTTTGACCTGCGGCGGCTCTTCGGGGAGGAAGAGGAAGAGGAGGAACGCGAAAGAGATGAGGAAGAGCAGGAGGAAGAGCAGGAGGAAGAGCAGGAGGAAGAAGAAGAAATTTGGGATTGGGAGGGAGAAGAGGTATGGCAGGATGCCTTATCTCGAGGATTTTAAGGTATGTATCCCTGTTTTACAATTTTTATATTAAATAAATTATTGAAAATTAATGTAATGTGTATCTTTTCTGTTACAGAAGCGGCCCCCCCCTCAGCCCGACGCATCGTCCCAATTTAATTTTTATTTGATTAATATAATTTTTAATTTTTAATTTTATATTTTATTTTATTATTATTATATTTTATTTTATTATAATCTCAATTTTAAGTACATACACACACACACACACACACACACACACACACACATACACACACACAATTGTAAATACACACATACACATTTTTAATAAATTTTATATATTCTATATCCGTAAAAAAAAATCTAATTATTTACACGCCTCTCCATGCGTTCCCATCCCTATGTCTCTCTTGCGCTAGTTTTAAGTATTGTTATCTCACATGCGTTAATCTCAACATTATCGTTCTCTCTTGCATGCGTCGTCTTCGCGCTATCGTTCTCTCTTTCGCGCGCGCTAATTGTAAGTCTCGCAATATTATCGTTCTCTCTCGCACGCGTTGTTATTCTCGATATTCTCGATATTCTTTCTCTTTCGCTTAGAATACTCGTTGTTCACTTACCTTTCCGTCGTCCTTCTCCCACCTATACGTCGCCCTTGTCCCACGTTAACGCCATCCTTGTCGCACTCGTAGTACTGTCCTCTTCACACTTTGCACTGTCCTTTTCCCATACGTTGCGCTGTCCTTCTCACACGCCGTTTTCTTTCCGCTGATCCCCCTTCACCGCGCGGACCCCCTCGCCCATCGGTCGCGCCGCGGATCCCCCTTCATCTCGCGGTCCCCCTCGCCCATCGCTCGCGCCGCGGATCCCCCTTCACCGTGCGGACCCCCTCGTCCATCGCTCGCGCCGTGGATCCCCCTTCACCTCGCGGACCCCCTCGTCCATCGCTCGCGCCGTGGATCCCCCTTCCCCGCGCGTGACGTCACTCCCCCCCCGCACCGCGGTTCCCCTCGCGCCTCACCCCCTCTGAGAGGACCTGAGTTAGAACTCTCCTAGTCTCACTACTGTGAAGTAATTAGATGTAATTATAATAATATATAAATTAGAATGTGAATATTGAAAAATCTACAGAGGTGTAAATATATACGGTTATTTGAAAATTAAAGATTATATATATTATTTTTTAACGATATCTATGTGGATTATTAAAATAAAATTAAATAAATACGCAAATAAGATTATTAATTTATCACATTAAATACTTATATGTCCCTTGTTTTATATAAAATGTCTTACATGTATCTTATATATGATAATATTTCCGAACAGTTCTGATCTGATGTACTTACTATTTCTCATACTTAGGGCCTCCGCACAAGATGTTCCGTATCGCATTACGTTAAGTATAGATCGTAAATTTAACTCCGTACGTAAACTTAAGGTTTGTTCGCGTCGCATGCTCCAATGTACTCCAGAAAGCACTTGGATTACAAGTAAGATGGCGGTTATAGCAGATGAGTTCATGTGCACCAACGTTTGGTGACACGAACGGATTTGAGGCACTTCCCCTTTTTTTTTCTTCTAACCAATCGCACATACAGTATTATGACATACAGTATTATGACATCTTGATGCTTTTACTGATTTCAATATTATAATTAATAATATTATAATTGATAATATTAATGATGAATTTGTAAAACAAAATCTATTATCCTTAGCTATTAATAATTTTAAAAATGAAAACGATGACAAAATAGAAAGTGAATATTAAGAAGATGTAGCGTTCTAACCTTGTGTTAATATAATTTCTAAAGATTGGTTTTATTTTATTTTCGCCTTTTTTTTAGTTTGTGCACTTTTATTGAATTTTATATAATTTATATTTGCAAATATTGCTATTAACGCAATTATTGAAATGGCATGAGGTTTCGTCAGACGAATATCTAGAACATGCATAACCGACTATGTTGAACATACATAGTGCCAATATATACAGATAGAGAATTTATGCATTTATGCGGTTATGCATTTTCGTTTAAAGAGTTTATCTATCAATTCATATTTTATATATTACGCATGCGCGCATATTTGCCTCACCGTCGAAGATGAGGCACATAGAGCATGCTCTTAATTGTTCCTTAGAGTATGTTCTATCGCGACGCGAACGTATTGGAGCGTATTGGAGTAGGAGTATGTTGGGGCATGCGACGCGAACAAACCTTTAAACTTCAGTCAACGCACAGAAAAAAATCATAATGCGTCGTCTACATGATTGACATTTTAAGGAGACTTAGGGTGGAGTCCCATGGAGCGTATCCGGCGTATCGCGGATTGCGCGTATCGAAAATCTGACCAATCGCGGACGTTCCGCTGTTCTTGATGCGCCGCCGTTCCGGCAAAGTCATTATTGTAGCGTATTAGTCGGGTTGAATGTCAGTTGACATAAAAAAAATTTCGAACAGTTTTTTGTAATTGTCATCAATTATGAACGAAGAAAATATAAGTCCTGTGAGTAGTATATATGTAGCATTTTGAAATATTATTTTTGTAATATTTATTAATAATAATATTTTAAGGTTAGCTTAGAATTTGATGAAGCATATTTTTGTTTAGTCTACACTGATTATTTCAGTTTAATATAAATACGGATATACATATTCATTATGAATTACAAATTACAATTTGTTATACATAGCAAAAGTCTTTTTTAACATCAAAATAACTACTTTTGTTATTTGGGATGTTTATTTTTTTTTCTTGCAGCCAATAAAGTGTGGATATTGTAATTGGCTAATCGGTGGCTTATTACATGTTAGCTTGTTAGAACATTCATGTTTTCAACATTATAATGAGGAAAAACATTTGCTACATGTTGACGATAATAATGTTGCATCCATTAGTAAGTATTTTAAGAACAATAATTATTTGTAATAATCAATTCTGTAATAAATACATATAATTCACACTGGTTTAAAGTTTAACTGTTTATTTTATTACAACTTGATGCAACGAGCACTGCCACAAGTCAGTTATATGTATACTATAATGTGTGTGTGTGTATATATATATATATATATATATATATATATATTTATGTATATTTTATATTTACAGTTGAAAAGGATCAATCAAAAGACATCCAAGCAAGCAATATTATTGATTACAATGAAGCGCTTATTAATGCTGTGTACGCTAGACCTGCATTATACGACTATCGTTTACCAATAAAAGAAAGGACAAGTTTGAAAAAAAGGCATTATGGAATGAAGTCGCAAATTTAATGGAAGGTACAAATGATGTAGAATTCGTTCAAAAACGATGGAAGCAACTTCGTGACAGTTATGTTAAGGCGAAAAAAAAAGAAAAGGCATACGTGCCGAGTGGATCTCCTGGTGTACAAAATAAGAAGATTGTTTTTGCCTTGTATAATCAGATGAAATTCCTAGATGACATAATAGAAAAGTCGTCGTAAATATTTTTTTTGTGAACTTTTTCCAAATAGACATCAAATACATCATCTGTTGGAGAATTTTTTCTCCTTTCCGATAAATGAAAAAGAATTGAAATGGATTGAAAAAAGTTCTATCTCGTTTTTGTCCACAATATTTTTAAATTAAAATGATTTGAAAGGAATTTTATATATAAATAAATATAAGATTTAATTCTTTTTTATTCATTGGCTTAGGTATTGGACCAAAGAAAAAGAAAATTTATTATAATTATAAATTTAAATTTATTATTATTATAATTATAAATTAATTTGTTAATCCGCAGCACAGTCACTAGTTTATCAACAGACATCGATGAATGTCCAATGCAACCGAAAACTAGTACTGCTCAAATGATTCCGCCACCTCAATCATCATCAGATTCTGTCTCGTTGGATAGCTGGGTTAATATATCTGATGTGGCAAATGATGATACTTTGTCCAAGACGCAATCATCAAAGAAAAGAAGTCAGTTTTCATTATTTTTTCAATACTTTTTGCAATTCTAATTTTTAATTTTTAAAAGAAATATTGCTTTTATATTTTAGAAAAGAAAGAATACGACGATAGCTCAGACATTGAAATAATAAAAGCAATCATGTCCAGTATTCAAGAATTGAAAAATACGCCTGATGCTGTTGACGGGTTTTTCCTCCAAATAGGAAATAGATTACGGGCACTGCCACAACGGGAAAGGACAAAATTCGAAATAAAAATACTAACGGACCTTTATGAATTGGAAAATTCTTCATCATTTCATTAAATTTGTGCTTTTCATTTTCATATATTTTATTTTAATATATTTTAGTTTAATATAATATTAGTTTTATACACGTTAAAGTAATGTAAAGTTTAATATGTTACGAAATAATAAAGTTTTATATGCTTCTAAATAGCTGTATTGAGAATTTTTAATTATTTTTAAAGATTTAGGTAAATTATAATATTTTGTTTTTAATATATTTATTAATTATCATTCCTGTACAATTAAAAATTGTTGTTTACAGCTTTTTCCCATTGATAAGGTAATGCGCCATTTCCATTAAAAAATGAAGTGTATGCGTGTCGAACTTCGATTCCACTTTGAGATGTTCTTCTTCTACAGATTGGCAATGAGCGTAGCCCTCTTGAATTCATCGTTGGATTGAAGTCGCCTTCATTAATATTCACATACCTACATGCTAATTGCAATTGTTCTTCATTGTTAATAATAAAATTATGCAACACTACTGTTGCTTGCAATTTTTTTTGCATTTTTTTTGCATTAGCAATACTTGATATTATCGGCTTTCTGTAGATTCTCCATCTCTCTGCCAATATTCCAAAAGCACTTTCTATCACTCTCCTTGCTCTACTAAGCCTGTAGTTAAATACTCTTTTTGACAAGTCCAATCTGCCACTTCGTGGGTACGGCCTCATTATAAAGTTTGTCAATGGAAAGGCTTCCTCTGCTAGCAGCACATAAGGGAGAGCTAATCCATCAATTTCAATTGGCTTCAGATTTGGCAGCTTTAATGAACCACTTGCGATGTAATTTCTAATAAGACTGTTCCGAAAAACTTCTCCATCGCTCTGTCTGCCTTCGCCTCCGATGTCGACAACAATAAAGCGATATTTGGCGTCGCTAATTGCTAGGAGATTAATACTGTGGTTTCCTTTGTAATTGAAATATGTCGAGCCGGAATTCGGTGGAGCCTGTAATGAAATACATTTATCAGCAATATTAGTATTTGATTAGTTTTTATTTTTAATATTTTTATTATTTTAAATATATACTTTACAGGTATATATTTTATCATATATACCTGTAAAGTTACATGTTTTCCATCCATGGCTCCTATACAATTTGAAAAATTCCAGAACCTTTCAAAATCATCAACAACATTTTGCCAGTTCTCTTTATTATTTGTTATAAAAACAGTATCTTTCAAACATTACCAAATGGCTTCGCAAGTCTCTGACACTATTTTGCAGATGGTATTGTGTCCAACACGAAAGACATATGATAAGGATCGCATACTATCTCCAGATGCCAAGAACCTGATGGTAATGTGTAGTCTTGTTTCAGGTGGAATAGCTTCTCGAACTGCAGATTGTTTAGTAATTGAAGGTCCGACTAATTGTAATAATTTATCAAAAAGTACCGGTTCCATTCGGAAATAATTAACGAATTTTTCATGATCATGTTCTAATTCATTAACAAGATTATTGCTCGCTCCTTGTGCTAAACGTCGTTCAATGGAAAATATTGGTCTGACCCAATATTTCCGTTTTCTTTTATTCATAATTTTTCTCTCGCTTTTCAATGTTAAATAATAAAGCGCATAAAGTTTAATAATTTTACGATATATTTCCTGCCTGGTAAAAATATCGTAATTTCGCTTTAAACGCTTTATTAATAAAACAATTAAAAAGAATATTGTTTTTGATTTCATTCTGCACCTAAAAGTCAAATGTTATATTTACTTATACTAAATAAATTAATAAATTAAATAAAATTCATTTTACGTATACATACTGTAGATATTCTTCGATTCTTCCGTCTGTTTTTTGTTCCTATGGTCCCATGAAGCGGAATTCGCGTAAGCGGATCAGTGGTTCACCAATCACAAGACTGTTTAGATGAAAAAAATAACAAAATTCGTTTCGTGATTGAGCATCCGCTTGATTCGCTTACGCGAGTTCCGCTTCATGGGACCGTAGGAACGAAACGTTCACGTACCGAAAGCAGCGGAACATCCGTGATTGGTCAGATTTTCGATACGCGCAATCCGCGATACGTCTGATACGTTCCATGGGACTCCACCCTCCGAGTAATTATCGTCGCATTGTCGCGTCGTCGATAGAACATAGAACATACTCTAAGGAGCAATTAGGAGCATGCTCCATGTGCCTCACCTTCGATGGTGTAGTTGGGGCAAATGTGCGCGCAATATAGTAGTAGTATAGATTTATTGGTCCCCTAAGGGTTTCAATCTCTTACATATATATATACATCAAATATATATATATACATCAAATTACAATAAACAAATTTCAGCTATTAACGTCCACTACCTAACCTCTTTCATCACTCCTCCTACTCACCCCCTCCGAACCTGGCCATATTTGGTCTTACAATTTTATTTCCCCCCACCCCTCCCTCGTACCTACTCCTCCTTATCCTACTTTCTCCTTACAAGACCCAGCCTCACACACACTCTTACATATACATATCTTTCCACATATCTCTTCCGAACCTGGTCTATTATGACCTTACAATTTCTGTTCCCTCTCCCTTTCCTACGAACCTTCCACTCCTCTTCTCATCCGACTCTCATCCTCCTTACTCCTCCTCATCTCCCCAACCTCAGGCCCCATTCCTCCCCTCCCCTTTTCCTCATCCTCTTTTCATTACTCATTTTCCTTCCCCCCTCCTCTCTCTCCTCCCTGCTCTTCCTCGTCCCATCTTCATCTAATCCCCTTATCCCAAAACTCCCTATTCGTTGCAACCACTTTTTTCCCCTCGCTCTTTCCCTCCTCGCTGCCACTACCATCCCCAACTCCCCTTCCTCTCTCTCCCTCCTACCTTCCCTCATCTTTTCATTCCTTCTCCTCCCTTTCCCATTCCTGTTCTTCCTCGTCCCATCTCCACCTAATCCCCTCCATCCATAGCTCCCTATTCTTCGCCACCACTCTCTTCCCCTTCGCTCTCTCCCTCCTCGCTGTCTCGAGACACCTCCGATTAGACACAGTACAATTGGATACAACTGGCTTTGATTGGCTAATCGTGCTTGATCGTGCTGGTTACTTTAGGCATCAGTCGATATGATTGGCTGTGTCTAATCGTACTGTGTCTAATGTATCGGGCAATCCCCGCTGTCTCTACTATTCTCCAGCACAATCTCTGCACTATTTTCCTCTTCCTTCTGTCCACCCGTCACTCTCCACAGCTCTTAACCTCTTCTACCACGTGTCTCTCCACCACATTAACTACTCCCTGCTTCCACCACGTGCTTCTCGTCCGATCCTCCATATCGATATTTATCGCTCCTCGCTCCTTTACCGTTCCGTATCGATATATATCGATTCTCGATTCTTTACCGCTCGACTCCACTTACCGTTGCGATACCTTGCTCTCCTACCTCTGCTCACTGCGCCAACTTGTTTACATCTTCTTGCTCTGCCTACTCTTCCTTGCCCCTCCTCTGGTCTTTCTCTTCCTTTTCTTCTCCCGCCTCCGAATTTTCGTTTCCTCCTAACTTCCTCTGCTGCTCACCCTCTTCCTTTTCTTCATTATCCTGCACTCCTCTCACTATCCGACTCTCAATGCGCCATCTCCTCTCCCTCACCAGTTTCCTACTTCTATATATCCTCTTCATTTCTCTTCATCACTCCCACCAACTCTTCCATCACTCTCCTTATCTCTTAGCTCCTCCACTACTCCTCCACTTCTAACCATCTTCGTCATCCTTTCTCCTCTTTAGTTACTGCCTCGTGTCCCCTTTACTCTATCTCAATACATTCATCGATTCATCGATCACTCTCCCAATCATGTCCGTCTTCTCGCGCCATCTATCTTCCTTTCTCTCCGCCCACTCACTACTCCTGCACATCCTTCTTTCTCGATTTATCGATCCATCGGGAGCGTCCCGTTTGACCACGTTGCGATTGACCACAGCCAATTATATCGCCTTGTGCCTAGGGTAACCAGCAACAGAATTGGTCAATTGGCGACGTGGTCAATCGGGTGCCACCCGATCCATCGATCTACCATTCTTCTACTCCAACGCCCTCTCCGTTCTCTTCTTATCCGCTCCGTTATTTCTACTATACCTCTCTTGTAGCGATGGTTATGCGTTCAAATACCGTGTGTCGAAAATAAAGACCAACTTAACTCAACAATAAGCAACAATTTATTTCAATATAACAAGCGATTATTACACGGGCGTTCCCTTCGGAAGTTTTCACGAGAAGAGAGAGTGCTCAACGCTTTGCTTCCGTTGAGCCGGAGAGGCACTGTTGCCAACTCCGAAGTAATAATTAATAAATGCGTGTGTCTAGAATTTTGTCCGGATGTTCTGTCCAATTTCTTGTCCAGATTTTTGTCCATAATTGATTGACCGCCACAATACTCCCCCCGGAGCGACCGACTAGGTCGCGAAATGAACAGTCTTCCCGTTCGGAATGGTTCCGCAATAGGTGGAGGTGCTCGGTTGAGGTGGCGTGGTTGGCTCGCCTGTTGGCGCTGTTTCCATGAAGGCTGGTTTTAGTCTCTCGATGTGGATTTCCATCGGTTGACCCTTGTATGCGATTCTGAAATTATGTTCATTAGTTCTTCGGATAATTGGGAAAGGGCCTTCGTATGGGCAGTCGGTCGTTTGACTTTGTCTACTCGGACGAAAACGTGAGTACAAGTGGATAGTGTGTTGTGAATAAAGGTTTTCGGATCGGAGTGATGCTGTGTTGGAATTGGCCGAATGGACTGCATGTATTCTCGGAGTTGATTGGCGAAAAGTTGCGGATATTGGATTGGTTGGCCGGGAATTAAATATTCCCCTGGAATCCTTAGTGTTGTGCCGTATACCATCTCGGCGGCTGAAGCTTGCAAGTCTTGTTTTAGATTAGTCCGTAGTCCGAGTAGGACTAACGGTAGACTCTCCGTCCAGTTTTGGTTCGCATGGCATCGAATCGCGGTTTTTAGTGAACGGTGCCATCGTTCGATCATCCCATTCGCCTGCGGATGGTACGCTGTGGTGCGTATCCATTTCGCACCGATCAGTTGCGTCAACGTTTCGAAGACAAAGGACTCGAATTGCGTGCCTCTATCTAGTCGTAATTATTTCGGGTGTGCCGAATCTCGCTATCCAAGTGTTAAGGAAGTTGGTAGCGATAGTGCGTGCGGACGTGTCGGTGATAGGTATTGCCTCAGGCCATCGGGTAGTTCTGTCGATGATAATGAGACAATATCTAAATCCGTTCGACAATGGCAACGGTCCAATCAAGTCCATGTGTACGTGGTGAAATCTGTCGTTTGGGACTATAATGTGCTGTGGCTCTGGCCGATTGTGTCTCGAGATCTTTGCTCGCTGGCAGGTAAGGCATGTTTTGACCCATTCTGCAATGTCTACATTTGCACTCGGCCAAATGAATCGTTGCATAATTAATTTTTTGGTTGCTTTTGTTCCGGGATGCGAGAGGTTATGTACTATGTCGAAGATTCTCTTCCGTAATGTTAACGGTACATATATTCTTATATTTTCAGATACATCACAAAAAATTGTCGTGTTGGTGTCATCTAATCGTAAAGGCTTGAGATTGAGCGACGTCGGGTTTTGCAATAGTGTTTGCAATTCCATGTCCGTACGCTGCTCCCGTGTAAGCTCGTCAGTGCTGACGATGACTGGTATGTGGATTGCGTTTGTTCTCGAGAGGGTGTCCGCGACAACATTGTCTTTGCTAACAATGTATTTGATGTCGGCAATGTACTGGCTCAGGAATTCAAGTTGGCGTAACTGTCTCGGCGAAGCTTTGTCCGGCTTTTGACAGAAAGCATAGGTGAGTGGTTTTTGATCTGTATAAATGGTGACATGTCGTCCCTCTAACATATATCTAAAATTTTTTGTTGCTTCGTACATGGCTAATAACTCTCTATCGTAGGAGCTATAGTTAATTTGAGCTTTATTGAGTTTCTTTGAAAAGAAGGCTAATGGTTTGCAATGATTACTTAACTTTTGTTCCAGGACTGCACCGATAGCGTGATCCGATACGTCCGTTTTTAGTACAAGTGGTGTATTCTCGGCAGGGTGCGTCAACAGCGTTGCTTCTGCAAGTAACCTCTTGCATTCAGCGAAAGCATGATCCGAGGAGCTGTCCCACGTCATCGGACTTTTATCCTTCCTCTGTTCCCCGTGGTCAGGTCGAAGAGTGGTGCTTGGATCTGCGCTGCCGAAGGTAAGAAATGCCTGTAAAAATTGATCATGCCTAGGAAACGTCTCAATTGCTCTACGGTCTGCGGTTTTTTATAACGTAATATTGCATCTACTCGCTCTTTCCGCGGTTTAGTGCCTTGGCTTGATATTGTGCAACCTAAATAATTAACTTCTGTCTTGAAAAATGCACACTTATCTACATTAATAGTCAAGCCAAATTCTCTTAGTTTTGTAAATATTTTTCTTAGGTGCTGCTTGTGTTCCACTTCGGACTTTGATGCTACTAGTATGTCGTCGATGTAGCAAAAACAAAAATCCATTCCTCGCAAGACTGTGTCCATGAAACGTTGGAAGGTCTGAGCAGCATTCCGCAATCCGGCATTACGTTAAATTCGTATAAGCCGAATGGCGTAGTTAACGCTGTTTTCTGTTTGTCTTGTTCAGCTACTGGGATCTGGTGATATGCTCTGGCCAGGTCGAGCGTGCTGAACGTTTGGCAGCCATGGAGTCGCTGAGAAAAATCCTGTATATGCGGAATAGGATACTTATCGGGTATGGTTACCTTATTCAGCTGGCGGTAATCACCGCATATTCTCCATTCACCATTTCCTTTCTTAACTAGGTGCATGGCGCTTGATCATTGCCCCTTGCTTGGGCGGCAAGTGCCGGCCTTAATCCAGTGCTCGACTTCCTGTTTGGCGAACCTAAGTCGTCCTGGCGAAAGTCGTCGTGGGCGATTCGAGACGGGCGGCCCGCGCGTCTGGATGACGTGCTCGACGCCATGTTTTGGTACTTTCTGCATCACCGGGCGAGTGATGTCCACAAATTCTTGCAGTAGCTGTCGATAGGGTAAATCATTACTTAATGTAGATATAGATTGCACTTTCTTAATACTAATTTGTATATAGATTTGTTATTCCATCGACGAGTCGTCTGCCCCGAATATCGACCATCAGGTTGTAATGGTAGAGGAAATCTGCTCCAAGAATTGGCTGTTCGACTTCAGCAACAATGAACGGGCACACAAGGCTACGCCTGAGGTTTAAATCTAGCTCTAAGGTACATTCACCGAAAGTTTTAATCCTTGTGCCATTTGCAGCATACAGATGATATATTTACGTTTCTCCCGCGTTGCAGGGAGAACGGAGACGTCAGACCCTGTGTCGACGAGGAATGATGCTCCACTACGTCTATCCTTCACGAGGAGGCGGCGTTTGGTGCTGCCCGCGAGCGCGTTTACCTCCGTTCGCGCCCGGGCATTTAGTTTTCCGGCTGCGTAATAGCTGGTTTGTATGCACACGGTTTCGCGCACTTAGTAGCATTATCCTTAAATTTATTATGATAATAACAATAGTTACGATTATAGTTGTCTGTATTTCGATAACTTCTCGACCTAGAATTACTCCTTGAATTCGATCGGTCGCGGTAGTTACGGTATGTATTTCTTCTACGAGAGCGTCCTTGGCGCATTTCAAGTGTTAGCCTTTCAACCATTTCGCGCAACTCGCGTATTTGTGTCGATACCGGTTGATCTTGAGCGGGTACGACAGCGGTCGTTTTCACTGTTTGTATCGCGGATGGTTTAATAATATCGACGACCTTGTCGGCCATCAATGCAAGGTTATTGAGATCGTCTACGGAACTAACGGCTAAAATTCCACGCGCGGCTTCCGGCAATTGATCTAAAAAAAGGCTGCGGATAATTGAATCTGTGCACTGGCTTCCCGCGAGACGTCGGAGGCGTTGTAAAAAATGCGACGGCCTCTCATCGGCGATCTCTTGTCCGCGTAAAAGTTTCCGTAGCTTTGACTCCTGCGTCTCCTCGAACGAATTAATTATGCGCGCTTTTAATTCTTCATATTTATTAACATGCGGCGGGTTCGCAACTAAATCTGCGACGAACGGTATGACCGACGGATCCAAATTGGTCAGCACGTATTTGTATTTGGTTTTATCGCTCGTTATTTTCTGAAGTGCGAAGGTGGCTTCAGCTACCTGAAACCAATAAGCGGGCATTTCTTTCCAGAATGGCTGCGGTAACTTAACATGGCGCGTCGTTAGGGTGCGGCTTCGCCGGGGTATGCCTGCTCAGCTGCTGGCCATGTCGGCGTGGACAGTCGGCGTGGCACGTGGCGCGTTTCGCCTGCACCGATCGGTGCATCTTCCCGTGCGGGTTTTCCAGGGCGATTATACTCCGCGCTACCTGCCGGACGCGGTGGCGATCGTCCGGTCGGCATCATGCGCTGCCTAAGTTAGCGATCTCTGAGCAAGTCACACGGCACGAATAAAAATGGACACGTGGTCGTTCGTTCTCCGAATTGTTCGTTCCGATTTTTAATGGTGGAGTTATCGCGTACTCCGACGCGTTAGCCTTCCGGATCACGTCGGGGTCATCAAATTGTAGCGATGGTTACGCGTTCAAATACCGTGTGTCGAAAATAAAGACCAACTTAACTCAACAATAAGCAACAATTTATTTCAATATAACAAGCGATTATTACACGTGCGTTCCCTTCGGAAGTTTTCACGAGAAGAGAGAGTGCTCAACGTTTTGCTTCCGTTGAGCCGGAGAGGCACTGTTGCCAACTCCGAAGTAATAATTAATAAATGCGTGTGTCCAGAATTTTGTCCGGATGTTCTGTCCAATTTCTTGTCCAGATTTTTGTCCATAATTGATTGACCGCCACTTCTCCTTCTAGTGCTCCCTACCTTTCTCTTGACTCCTTTCTCTTTCCCCTCCCTCCAACACACTTTCTTACTCAGCACTTTTACTTCACTTTTCAATCCACCCGTACTTTCCTTCCACTTTTCTTCTAGTACTATCTCCATGTCCTCTTATCCTTCTATCCCCCCCCCTCTTCTTTCTTCAACACTCAACCCTTTTTCTCACTCTTACCCTCCTCATTTTCCTCTTAATCTCTACCTCTCTTTTTCGATCTGTTACTCTTCTGACCCATCATGGCCGACTCCGCATGCATAATATATAAAATATGAATTGATGGATAAATTCTTTAAACGAAAATGCATAACAAATTCTCTATCTATATATATTGGCACTGTATGTTCAACATAGGTTGTGTTCGAAAATAGTTATATTTACTGACAGTAAAGCCGGGGCAGGTGGCAGCAGTGAAAATTACTGGTGCTGCGTTTTTATTTTACTGTCAGTAAAGTGCCAGTAAAGCCAATAAAAGTTGTGTGCAAAAAAGCATTTATTCTCCAAAGTAAAATCATTTATTCTTTTAGATTAACGTAGAAAAAAGATCAATAAACTGGAAGAATATATTTTACTCAAAAATATGAAAAAAATAATGCAAAAAGGAGATCTGTAAATACATTTATATTAAGTTTAAAAAACAGTTTATAATAGTATTGAGAAAAAATAGTTTATATTGTATTTTATATATGTGTTTTACAAATATATTTCACAAATAACTATAATAAAATAGAAATATTGACTTTTTTTCATAGAAAAAAGAGAAAGAGAAAGAAATCATAGGTTAGAATAATAGATTTGTTCTCTTATAATTATGATAACATTCACTCATGTGTATGAATTACACATAAATTACGTAAGTAATGTATTTGATATAAGAGTATTTAATAAATATTTATGGTATATAATCCCACACTTCTTTTTTTAATTAAATTGTATTATTGTATCACTTTTTACTGGATTACACTAACTTTTACTGACATTTTACTGGCAGTAAAATAAAAACGCAGCACCAGTAATTTTCACTACTGCCAACTACCCTGGTTTTACTGCCAGTAAATATAACTATTTTCGAACACAACTATAGTCGGTTATGCATGTTCTAGGTCGTAGGACGAAACCTTCATTTCAATAATTGCGTTAACAGTAATATCTGCAAATATAAATTATATAAAATTCAATAAAAATGCACAAACTAAAAAAAAAGCGAATTTAAAATAAAACCAATCTTTAGAAATTATATTAACACAAGATTAGAACACTACATCTTCTTAATTCTCACTTTCTATTTCGTCATCGTTTTCATTTTCAAAATTATTAATAGCCAAGGGTAATAGATTTTGTTCTACAAATTCATTAATATTATCAATTATAATATTATTAATTATAATATTGAAATCAGTAACAGCATCAAGATGTTGTCAGTAATGTGCGATTGGTTGAAGCAAAAAAAGAAAGGAAAGTGCCTCAAGTCCGTTCGTGTTACCAAACGTTGATGCACATGAACTCATCTGCTCTAACCGCCATCTTACTTGTGATCAAAGTGCTCTCTGGAGTACATTGGAGCATGCGAGACGAACAAACCTTTTATCAGAATAATCCCGTGGATTGGCGATCCACTGAATCCGCTACCGCGTAATCCGCTCCATGGGACTATGGTTGATGACAGAAAACTAGATGTCTGTCGTAGTCATGGACGTAAAGTAAGACGCGTATCGGGTGTATCGCAATACACGCCCATGGGACGTCACCCTTAAGTCTTACGCCTTAAGTCTCCTTAAAATCTTATTGTAGAGACCGGTTGAAATCCTAGTTACTTCTGCTTACGACCAACTTTATCATCATTTCTATCGTCTTCTAGGATACATAAAGCTAAAGCAATATTCTGATTGGTTTTTCAGCGTACGTTTACCTTTTTTGTTTATGGTTATGACAATTCATGTGCGAAAGCCTTTATTCTGCGTTGACTGAAGTTTAAATTTACGTACAGAGTTAAATTTACGATCTATACTTGAAACACCTCCGATTAGACACAGTACAATTGAACACAACTGGCTTTCATTGGCTAATCGTGCTTGATCATGCTGGTTACCCTAGGCATCGGTCGATATAATTGGCTGTGTCTAATCGTACTGTGTCTAATCGGGCAATCCCCTCTATATTTAACGTAACGTAATGCGATATGGAACACCTTGTGCAAAGGCCCTAAGTTAGAATATGTAAATTACAATCAGAGAGAAGACTGAAAGTCATGGACCGCCTTTAGGTTACCTTAGGGCTACTTCAACCAACTCCGATTAACTTAATCGACGATTAAAGCCAGCGGCACACGGTGCTATTTTATTTGCTGGATTACTAGCTGGATCTGCATGCTTGCTACTGTGTCGGCAATACTGATGGCATAGCTGCTGACTGTGTTGCTCGTATAAGACGTAAGCCTTACCTTCCGCCGCCATTGGCATTCCCCTAGCTTCCTCTTTAGCATTAAGGCTACAGAGAGAAGACTGAGAGGTGTCATGGCCCGCTTTTAGGTGATCCCTGAAAGCGATACGCCCTCTGTTAATCTAAAAAACGTGGACATGAACTACAAAGCCAATTTTCACGAAAGTTCTCAGAGGGTAACATATAATGTGCACAATTTCTGGTTCTGTTCCGTGCTATATGTACAAAATGGCGGTAGCACCAGTGCTGTATAGCAAAGTGCTTACGTATATCAAATAAATTTTAATATAAATGAGAAATGACGAATTTGAATATATACAGGGCCGTGCAGGTAAATCCGGAAAAAGTTTAGATAGGTATAGTGAAGTGATGTGTTATTGGATTTTTGTGTTCTAGGTTTCTAATTAAAGCTTAAGAAGCGTACTTTGACAGTGAAACAACGTATAAAGTGAAAGTGGAAAGATGAGCAAAGAACAGGACAGGAGAGCTGCGATCCTGGAATCACTGCGCGCCGGGAAGACCGCCAAGGAGATTGTGGATTGGTTTGGCTACTCAAAAACGCAAGTTTACGAGATAGCCAAAACCTATCGAGAGACGGACAACAAGGACGATGTTACTTCGGACCGGGCAAGCCACAGCAAGCGATCTGACCGGAAGCGGACTGGTGAATTCATCGATCAGTTAAAGGATCGGATTGATCAGAGTCCTGGAACCAGTATGGCGTAGTAGAGGCAGAGGTGAACAATGAACCTCATAACACAAAGGACGCGCTACGTAAAAAAATTACGGCGGTAATGACCAATATGAACAGAGAGGAGCTGGCTCGGGCGTGTAGGCGATTCAGGTCTCGGCTGGAGCAGGTCGTTGAGGCGAACGGGGATTATATAGAGTAATATTAACGTATGTGGTGAGTACTTTCATTTTGCCAAGTTGTGTGCATGTAAAAAAATTTTTGGGGATAATATAATTATTTTTTTCTTTCAGTAAATTTTTCCGGATTTACCTGCACGGCCCTGTATATACAGGGGAGGAGGTGATTCAAAATAACCCCTGTGTCCATGAAATGACACATTGTTGAGTCAATTCTAAGATGATTTTTCCTTTTGCAAAATTTCGTCCGAAGCTTAGTTTTCGAATTATTAAAGAAAGTAGTTAACGCATGGCGGGTCGGATACAAGAGGCAGGCAAGGGTGACGCGATTCACCGTTAGACGCTGGCGCTTACGCGGGGCGCCTGCTGCGATCAGCTGGTCGCTATACACATACAGACACACATGCGAACACATAAATTCTCTCTCTGTCTGCTGTTTGTCTGTCTGTCTCTCTCTCTCTTTCATTCGCTCACCTTTTTTTTTTTTTACGAGAGAGGGGAAAATGCATTTTATGCATACTCACCGGTCGATCCAGTGAGTTATGTGGGACTCGAGTACCAAGTCGAATTATCAACTCGGTACTCCCTACTCACTAAAAACCCCTCTCTTTTCACGAATTTTCTTTGACACACTGTCCCTCTGTCCTTCCCGAGATCCGTTTTCACATAACATCAAAAAATAGTTATTATTACCTTGTTCGATGACTGATGTATTGCTGAAATTGCTTGAAGGAGAAATGAATTTTCCGATAGATCGTACGTTCTCAAGTTTAACGTAGATATCACGTTGCACAAGACAGAAATCCACACTAAATTTGTAACGGAGCACCTTTCCCGACGCCGCGGATCGGCTCGCCGGAATCAGGGTTCGGGAGAAGGGGAGGCTCAGGCTCGCAAAGCACCACACAGTTCTGGGCGAAAATATGTTTATTTAATAAAAAGAACAGGCAGATGAGAGTTTCGGGCGGTAGACCCGTACAAGTATGCTAAGCTGGGTCTTTACAGGACGCCGTGACGGAGCCGCGGATGCGGCTTCACTTATACTAAATCTAAGAGCTAACGGGTATGACCTAATACTAATCGAGATATTTACAAAACCTATGCTACAATTTGCGCGGACGGTCCTTTCGAACGCGGATCGCGGAGAAAAACCCAGGGGGTCGCGTGCGGTATATCTCGGACGCGAGCCTAACAGGGCCTGCCAACCGAGGTCGGCTGAGGACGGGAGAACCCGTCCTCCGGGTGACGTACACGGGTGCCCCGTGGTACGTCGGGATACTGGACGTCGGTAGCAACCGACCGGGCCCGGTAGCAACCGGGCTCTAGACCAGGGTAATTAAACAGGACCCCCCAGGAGCGATGTCGCGACGCGAAAGTCCTAATGGGTGGTCTCATGTCGGAGGGCACGGACTCGGGCCTAGCAGGGTCTGCCAACCGAGGTCGGCTGAGGACAGGAGAACCCGTCCTCCGGGTGACGTACACGGGTGCCCCGTGGTACGTCGGGATACTGGACGTCGGTAGCAACCGGGCTCTAGACCAGGGTAATTAAACAGGACCTCCCCCCCCAGAATAACACACGGACGCGCAGTTTAACGGGCGACCGTGACGAAAGGTCGGTCGAGGATCTGGTAGGAGGAAAAAGAAAGAACAGTTTATTTCACAACAATCTTATTCCGTGGAGGGCCGTGAGATATGCCGAACGGGTGGGGCGATCGTTGTTCAGGAAACGTGGGTACGGCTGTCCTCCAGGAGTTGCGGTGGTTTCCTCAGGTACCGTGGATCCGGCTGTCCTCCAGGAGCTACGGCGGCGGTCGTTCCCCAGGTGCGGTGCTCGTCCACGTAGCCCGAGGCCGTAAAGGGGGGGGGGCCGTTGTTACCGGAGCCGTGAAAACGGCTAGTTGTTCCAAGAGCCGTGAAAACGGCTAATTGTTCCCGGAGCCGTGAGAACGGCTGTACGGATGCCAGGATGCGAGCCGGACAAGTCCGGACGTCGGTTGAGACCGACCGAGTACGGGAGCCCCGTACCCTGGACCGGGTCGTCCGTGGCTCGACGGAGAGTGGGTCGGAAGTAAGCCGGACAATTCCAGACGTCGGTTGCAACCGACCGAATACGGGAGCCCCGTACCCTGGACTGGATCGTCCGTGGCTTGACGGAGGGCTTCTGGACGTCGGATGCAGCCGACCGGGCACGGCTAAGGCCGTGCTCTGGACCAGAAGCAAGGATGGAAGAGGAGTTCGGTAGGCTTCGAATGCCCAGGGTGCGCCTTGTGGCTTCTAGCGTCCCGAGAGTCGGGACAGGAATAGGTACCGGTCTGCCGGAGCGGCCGCCTTATATACCCGGCTAGCTACCCCCACTCGATATCCCCACGCGGTCATGCGCGTAGTAGTGGGGTGGGACGTGACTCTCAGTCCGCGGCTCCCAATTCCGCGGCTCGGTCGAGGTGCTCAATCGGCGGCGCTTGGCGCCAAAAAGGCGCCGCGCGGTCTTGGGCGCTAGTAACGGCCTAGCCGTTACAAATTATTAACTGAAAGTTTTTCTTCTTTCATGAACTGCATTCTTTTATAAACTTTAACATAATCACATTTATTTACTCACTCGACGAGACGAGAAATTTATTAATGACTCTATCACTAATCACTATTAATCACTGTCGAATAATAACTGTTGGTGATTAAAAATCACTCGATAAAAGAAACACGCACGGACACGTTACTACACGACGCGACAATGCGACGATAATTACTCGGCGACTGCAAGCAGTTTTTTGTCAACTTTTTCCGCTTTATCTATCTTTGGGATTGGTATTATCGTCGAGGTTTTCCATCCTTCCGGACACAAACCTTCTTTTAAAGATTTATTTATTATATTCGCAAATTCCTCTTTTATTACCGAAAAAACTGCCTTCAATATATCGCTGGTTATCCCTTCTTCCGTACCTTTCTTTTTGGCAATCCCATAACAACTCTTTCTAGCTGTTCTAGTTTAACAGTCTCAAAGTTTTCCATAATTCTTTTGTTTTTGATAATATAAATAATTTTCTTATTTACATTCATCCAATGATCAATTATATCACTACCGGATTTATCGATCTTTATAGAGTTTACTATGTTATTAATACTTTGTATATAATATAAATTAAATTTATCAGCTATATTGCACTCTTCGGTGTCGCCTAAGATTTCAAAATCTATATTTCCTACTTCTTTTATACCTACTGATTCACCCCTAATTATTTCCTTCAATGTTTTCCACATAGATGTAGGGTTTTCTTTATTAAGATCTATCATATATTCATAGTAATCTTTCTTCTTCTCCCTGATTAATTTTATTACTTTATTTCTTTCAATTTTATACTGCAACCAATTTTGTTCAATATCATCATACAATGCTCTTCTATAAGCCTTATCTCTTCTATCCGCAGCCTCTCTTATGTCATCTGAAAACCACATTTTCCCTTCCCATACTTTCGGAATTCTATATTTTCTCTTCGGTGCCATTACATCTAACGCATCCACTATATCAATAAGTTGTTTCGCTCTCTCACTGACATCCATGCATTCACATTGACATCTCTGACTTTTCTGTAGTTTATTTTTCACTAATATAGCAAATTCATTTACATCAAACTCTTTATAATTTCTAGTAATAAATTCTCTATATTTACTTTCAATTTTGCTGAGACAGAGGGAGGGAGGGGGAGAGAGAGGGAGGGAGGGAGAGAAGGAGGGAGAGGGAGGGAGGGGAGAGAGAAGGAGGGGGAGAGATTGATTGATTGATGAGCTTTTATTAGCTTTCTCAGCTATTTTCATATACATTTAAACTTACATATTTTACATTGCGAAAATATACGCCTTAAGCCTACTCTTGAACAATTTTAGCCTATCGCAATTTTTAACTTCCTCTGGCAGGACGTTATATATTTTTATGCCTTCAAAACAAACTTTTTTGCGCTGACTTTGTTTTCCTAAACTGCAGTTCAATATTACCCGCTTGTCTTGTTTCCCTATCACATTCCTTCCCTACTATCTGCAACCTATTCCTTAATTGAGTTGGCAGCAAACCATTTAATATCTTAAAAATAAATATACATATATTATATTGCAATCTTTGTCTTACTGACATAAACTGCAACGCTTCTAGCATGCCATCCACTTTGGTGTATCTATCACATTGAAGTATTACCCTCATAGCTCTGTTTTGTACTTTCTGCAATTGGGTTATCTGTGTCTCCCCCATGCCTATTAATAGCGTCGCGCAATACTCAAAATGAGAAGCTATAATTGTCTTATATATAATGCATCTAGTATAGACTGATATATAATTACCTATTCTATTTAAGAAACTTGTTTTTTTACCTATTTTCTTTATCATATAATCGCAGTGATCTTGAAATCGAAGTCTGTCATCAATAATTATACCTAGATATTTCATATTTTTCACTCGTTCTATTTCAATTCCATCCAGACATTTCAAAACCGTATTACCTTTCAATTCTTTTCGAGTACTTCTAACTATCATATATTTCGTTTTACTAGCATTCATTTTTAACTTATTTATATTCATTCAACGTTCAATTATATTAAAAAGTATTCAATTTTATCTCTATATCCGCGCTACTTTCTCCATTTACATATATAAGCGTGTCGTCTGCAAACATCTTAATATTACACCCTTCTGGGGACAGGCTTCGATTATATCATTTATATATATTATAAATAGTAAAGGTCCAAGTACCTTGTGGCACTCCGTACTCTGTTGTCAATATTTCAGACCACGCTTGATTGACTCGCACTTGTTGTTTCCTATTATTTAAATATGATTTGAACCATTCCAAAGTCATTCCTCTAATTCCATAATAATACATTTTTTCTAATAATCTTTCTCTATCTATTGTTTCAAACGCTCTCTTAAGGTCCATAAAAATTACTTCTACCATTTTTCTATCACTTACTATCAATTTTCATTCAGCAATGACAGTTTGGATCGCTGTTTCGCACGAATAGTATTTTCTAAACCCCGACTGATGTTCTGTTATAATATCGTTAGTTTCCAAGTACATTTCAAGTTGTTCTTTAACTACTAGTTCTAACACTTTCTCAAATATTGGTAACATATTAATAGGCCTATAATCACTCGCTTTTTCCGCTTTATCTATCTTTCGGATTGGTATTATCGTTGAGGTTTTCCACCCTTCCGGACATAAACCTTTTCTTATAGAATTATTTATTATATTCGCAAATTCCTCTTTTATTACCGAAAAAACTGCCTTCAATATATCGCTAGTTATCCCTTCCTCCGTACCTTTCTGTTTTGGCAATCCCATAACAATTTTTCTAGCTGTTCTAGTTTAACAGTCTCAAAGTTTTCCATAATTCTTTTGTTTTTGATAATATAAATAATTTTCTTATTTACATTCATCCAATGATCAATTATATCACTACCGGATTTATCGATCTTTATAGAGTTTACTATGTTATTAATACTTTGTATATAATATAAATTAAATTTATCAGCTATATTGCACTCTTCGGTATCGCCTAAGATTTCAAAATCTATATTTCCTACTTCTTTTATACCTACTGATTCACCCCTAATTATTTCCTTCAATGTTTTCCACATAGATGTAGGGTCTCCTTTATTAAGATCTATCATACATTCATAGTAATCTTTCTTCTTCTCCCTGATTAATTTTATTACTTTATTTCTTTCAATTTTATACTGCAAACCAATTTTGTTCAATATCATCATACAATGCTCTTCTATAAGCCTTTCTCTACTGTCCGCAGCCTCTCTTATGTCATCTGAAAACCACTTTTTCCCCTTCCCATACTTTCGGAATTCTATATTTTTTCTTCGGTGCCATTACATCTAACGCATCCACTATACTATCGATAAGTTGTTTCGCTCTCTCACTGACATCCATACATTCACATTTACATCCCTGACTTTTCTGTAGTTTATTTGTCACTAATATAGCAAATTTATTTACATCAAACTCTTTATAATTTCTAGCAATAAATTCTCTATATTTACTTTCAATTTTGCTGACATCATCTCAACTTTCAGCCACGCGTGATCCGTTATTTTAGGTTCATGAATTACTTGTACTATTTTATCATTATTAGCGAAGATTAAATCTATAATTGTCTGACTGTCTTTCGTAATTTTCGTCGGTTCGTTAACATACTGTTTCATACCCAAGCTTAACATTGTTGCTTGCAATTTCTTTGCATAAAACGAATCCATCCTAAGATCTATATTAAAATCTCCTATAACTATGCATTCTCCCTTTACTACCAACTCCTCCATTATTTCCTCATAGAATCTCATGAAATCCCCGTGCGATGCACTCGGTGAGTGATATATTACCATTATCACTCCTTTATATACTTTATCTTTCACTTCTATCGCAGCACACCAACAATTCGATTCTAATTTTTTTACTAATACTATCTCGTATTTAATTTCGCTCCTTACATATAGAACAACTCCTCCCGTATTTCTATTCTTATCGAGCATTTACAATATCTAACTATCTATAATAATTGGGACGTTCACTTCACTGTCCTTCGATATCATCGAACCTGACTTTACGTCTGGTTTCCGTAATGAAAAGTCAGAACATAGGATTGTAATTTTCTTCAAATCTGCATATGTTGTTATTCTCATCTTTATTGCCATTAAACTCTTGTGCATTTGTATATAGTAATTAGTCGCTTCTTCCTGTGGTTTGCTATTTGCGTCTCCCAGCCTGCTCTCCTCTTCTCTCCTGTAAGCGCCTCTTAAAAGTCGGAACTCTGGAACTAAAGGCGTCATGATGTCAGTTTATCTTCAGATTGTATTTGACTTTGAACACACAATTCACACATTTATTCTTTGTCGCTGTACAAACGCAGTTATGAAACTTTCTTCTGCGTCCATATAATTCGGCATGTTTACTTCTCGGTACAGTTTTTTGCGATATGTAATATCTCAACATTTAGATCTTTTAAACGTTAATGGTGGATCAAATAAAGGAATTTCTTCCATCCTAATTAATTTTATTTTCATTCTAATTATCAGCCCGTGCGTCTCTTCATCTACTCCATTATTATTTGATCCTTCTTTCATTTCCCTTTTCTTTAGTTGGCTATTTCTCTTTTCTTTACATATTCTTCTTCAAATTGCGGCATATTTACTGTATCTATTCTATTCTGTATCTTTTATAGGTAACTAATACAAGTTCCTATCATCTAAGTTGCAATAACTTTCTTAAACTATGTTATATCAGACTCTTTTATACATTTGTTTGTTATCTTTGAGCTTGGGGCCTAGGCTCCATCACCTATTGTCAATTTTTCTGCTAGTAGCTTGGAAATTCTCAGGTCTTGGCTCTTCTCAGGTGTTTATTTTTTTTTCACTCTTGCTCTTTATATTTGGTCACAAGGCCACAATTCAGGCCATTCCTTGCTTACTCTTTTCTAGTTTCGTTTTCCCATAGTCAGTCATTACACCTTAATGTCCACCTCTTTTATACATATGCTTTTACGTGGTTTTCACTTTCTCATCTGTTGCAATTTTCGAAACTTTTAACATTACTGACATTTTACAAGATAATGACATTTTACAATTGATGACTTTATCTTTTTTTTCCTCTTCTCTTCTGACCACGCTTCACTTATAGTTCTTTTTCGCTAGCGAGATACGCTTCCTAATAATAAGCTTTTTCACATGCCATACTCAATCGCTCGTCATACACCTTCCTCAGGTTTCCAGTTCTTGTTTTAACATTTCCTAATTCTTTTTTGCACTACTTCTTGAATCATTAGTTTAATTCATTTTTACAAGGGTATGTAGCTTAATCTTTTTTTTATTTCTTACATCCTTTATGTCCAGTCCTACTTTTTACATCAATGGTTTGATCCTTTACTGGCCACTGGAAGCATCGCGGTAGTTATGACGAACTAGTAGATCACTAACATTGATCCCTGTATGGTTTTAGATGTCTATCTCAATATCTGTTCGTATGTTTTGTACTGGCGTTTTCTTCATGTTTGTTATCTTTTTTCTCACTCTCACCTGAAACTCTTCGAATGGGCCTTACACGGTTCACGTCAATTCTTTTCTGTGGATTTCATTTCGCCGTCGAGACCATTTTATGCTTACTAATACATCCCGGATAGCGTCAAATTAAAGCTTATTGAGCAACGATAAATATTTGGTTACACCTCGTTTTTATACTAACTTTGCTCTTTAACTGCATTTTTCTGCGACGCGTAGCATCGATACTGGGCAACTGCAATAAAAATCATCGTTCAGGTGCGAATAAATTACGCGGGCACGACAAAGCCGTTAATATCAGCTAAATGCGTTCAGTTTTATGCACCAATGTTGACAAATTCTAGCCCACGTTTACAAAAAACGTCAGAACTATGGAAGTCTACGTAATGTAAATGTCCTAGCATTTTATTTTGGTAGACTTCGATGTCCGAAAATAAAATTCACTGCTCTGGACCTTAACACATTGTGCCAAAATTATCCGGCATAGATATATATTATTATAGCTATTCAACCGTGCATATAGCTTTACATAACTTTGAAACTCACTGTAGTTTTACGCTCATCTCTCAAAACTAGCTTTACAGGTGAAGGAACACTTAGTATATATAGACGGAGCGATGTGACACAC